>NC_053022.1:293842867-294142867 GCF_003073215.2 Triticum urartu
AAAAATTATAGATACGTTGGAGACGTATCAAGCATCCCCAAGCTTAATTCATGCTCGTCCTCGAGTAGGTAAATGATAAAAACAGAATTTTTGATGTGGAATGCTACTTGGCATAATTTCAATGTAATTCACTTAACTGTGGTATGAATGTTCAAATCCGAAAGATTCAAGATAAAAGTTTAATATTGACATAAACGTAATAATACTTCAAGCATACTAACTAAGCAATTATTTCCTCTCAAAATAACATGGCCAAAGAAAGTTCATTCCTACAAAATCATATAGTTTAGTCATGCTCCATTTTCGTCACACAAGAATGCTCGCATCATGCACAACCCGGATGACAAGCCAAGCAATTGTTTCATACTTTAGTAATCTCAAACTTTTCAACCTTCACGCAATACATGAGCGTGATCCATGGATATAGCACTATGGTGGAATAGAATATAATGATGGGGGTTATGTGAAGAAGACAAAAAGGGAGAAAGTCTCACATCAACGCGGCTAATCAACGAGCTATGGAGATGCCCATCGATTGATGTTAATGCAAGGAGTAGGGATTGCCATGCAACGGATGCACTAGAGCTATAAATGCATGAAAGCTCAACAAAAGAAACTAAGTGGGTGTGCATCCAACTTGCTTGCTCATGAAGACCTAGGGCATTTGAGGAAGCCCATTGTTGGAATATACAAGCCAAGTTCTATAATGAAAAATTCCCACTAGTATATGAAAGTGACAAAACAAGAGACTCTCTATCATGAAGATCATGGTGCTACTTTGAAGCACAAATGTGGAAAAAGGATAGTAGCATTGTCCCTTTTTTTGGGCCTTCTCTTTTTTTTGGCCTTTCTCTTTTCTATTGGGACAATGCTCTATGAATGATGATCATCACACTTCTATTTATTTACAACTCAATGATTACAACTCGATACTAGAACATAGTATGACTCTATATGAATGCCTCCGGCGGTATACCGGGATAGCAATGAATCAAGAGTGACATGTATGAAAAAATATGGATGGTGGCTTTGCCACAAATACGTTGTCAACTACATGATCATGCAAAGCAATATGAAAATGATGAAAGTGTCATGATAAACGGAACATTGAAAAGTTGCATGGCAATATATCTCGGGATGGCTATGGGAATGCCATAATAGGTAGGTATGGTGGCTGTTTTGAGGAAGATATAAGGAGGTTTATGTGTGAAAGAGCGTATCATACCACGGGGTTTGGATGCACCGGCGAAGTTTTCACCAACTCTCAATGTGAGAAAGGGCAATGCACGGTACCGAAGAGGATAGCAATGATGGAAGGGTAAGAGTGCGTATGATCCATGGACTCAACATTAGTCATAAAGAACTCACATACTTATTGCAAAAATCTACAAGTCATCAAAAACCAAGCACTACACGCATGCTCCTAGGGGGATAGATTGGTAGGTAAAGACCATCGCTCGTCCCCGAACGCCACTCATAAGGAGGACAATCAAAGAACACCTCATGTTTCAAATTTGTTACATAACGTTTACGATACATGCATGCTACGGGACTTGCAAACTTCAACACAAGTATTTCTCAATTTCACAACTACTCAACTAGCACAACTTTAATATCACTACCTCCGTATCTCAAAACAATCATCAAGCATCAAACTTCTCTTAGCATTGAGCTAACTCATAAGAAAGTTTTTTACTAGTCTTTGAATACCTAACATATTAGGATTAATTTCCCAACTTAAGCAAATTACCATGCTGTTTAAGACTCTCTAAATAATATAAGTGAAGCATTAGAGAATAATAGTTTCTATAAAACAAAATCACTGCCGTGCTCTGAAAGATATAAGTGAAGCACTAGAGCAAAAACAATATAACTCAAAAGATACAAGTGAAGCGCATAGAGTATTCTAATAAATTCTGAATCATATGTGACTCTCTCAAAAGGTGTGTACAGCATGGATGGTTGTGGCAACCTAACAAATAAAGACTCAAATAATACAAGACGCTCCAAGCAAAACACATATCATGTGGTGAATAAAAATATAGCTCCAAGTAAAGTTACCGATGGAAGTAGACGAAAGAGGGGATGCCTTCCGGGGCATCCCCAAGCTTTGGATTTTAGGTGTCCTTAGATTATCTTGGGGTGTCATGGGCATCCCAAATCTTAGGCTCTTTCCACTTCTTGTTCCATAATCCATCAAATCTTTCACCACTACTGGAATCGGCTACTTTGCCATCTGCCAGCTCTTTGCCATCAGCTACCGAAAAGAAGACGGCAAAGAAACGGCGGACGACAAAACAGGCCTTTGCCATCTGCCAGCTCTTTGCCGTTAGCCAGCAGACCACAAAGATTCTTTGCCGTCAGCTGGCTGACGGAAAAGAGAGAGGTGGCCCCCACCCCCAGCTCATTTAGAAAAAACTTAACGCCCCACCTCTTTGCCGTCCGCTAGCAGACGACAAAGAGAGATAAAGGCGGACGACAAAGAGCGGCGGACGGCAAAGTGCAGTCTAACTAACGGCCCCCACCCCCGCCCGTTACTCTCTCTCCTCTCCCTCTCCCCCCCCCGACGCCCACCAGATCCCCACCCACCGCCGCCCCCGCCGCCCGGCGCCGCCCCCGCACCCGCTTGGCCTGTCGCCCCGCCACCCCCGCCGCCCGGCCCAGTGCCCCGCCCCCGCCGCCCGTCGCATTGCTCCAGTGAGGGGCTACTTCTTTTTTTCTATTTTTTAATATTTTTTGATGTTTAATTGTTAGTGCTAGATTGTGTTAGTGTTAGTGTTAGAAAAAGAATTAGAAGAAGTAGAAGTAGTAGAAGAAGTAGAAGAAGAAAAGAAAAGAAGTAGAAAAAAGATGAAAAAAGAAAAAGAAGAAAAGAAGTAGAAGAAGAAGAAGAAGAAAGGAAGAAAAGAAAAGAAGTAGAAAAAAGATGAAAAAAGAAGAAGAAGAAAAGAAGTAGAAGAAGTAGAAGAAGAAGAAAAGAAGAAAAGAAGTAGAAGAAGTAGAAGAAGAAGAAGAAAAGAAGAAAAAAGAAGTAAAAAAGTAGAAAGAAGATGAAAGAAGAAGAAGAAGAAAGGAAAGAAGAAGAAGAAGAAGAGAAAGAAAGAAGAAGAAGGATAGAAGGAAACACCCTAACCCCCTGACCCCGACACCACACCCTGACACCCCGACCCCCTGACCTCGACACCCTGACCCCGACACGACACCCGACCCCCCGACCCCGACAGGGCACCCCTACCCCGACACGGCACCCCGACACCGACACGACACCCTGACCCCCGACACCTCCCGAAAAGGTGTTCTTTGGCCTTCCAGAGGCCGACGGGGTCATATATTTGTGAATTATTAGTTAGGTTATATATTTTTCGATTTTGTTATGAAAAACATCATATATAATTGTGTTGATCGGGTAGATTTAAATGTGCAGTTGTTTCATCGCTGCGAGGTTTGGTGTTCGACGACCTCGCAGTGCGTTTGACGAGCTCTGCCCCTTCATTCATGGGTGAGCACAAATGACATGTCCTCCTCCCCCATTAATTATTTGCTCTGTTCCGGTGTTCGTGCCGATGAAACTTGATAGCTAGCTATATATGTGTCTTGAATCATCAGTATGCGTAACCAATATGTGTCTCCCGTTCGAAAGCGTCATAGTTATAAATATGCATGCATTTGCATATTTATAACCTTGATTCTTTCGAATTGTCCAATGCTATCCATGGACAGCCCGAGTATGTGTAGATTGGGTTCGTTTTCCCATATGCTTTGCTCCAGATCCGACGCATAAATTCCGTCAGTGCCTCCCCTGTTATTCTCCGGGTACATATCCTCTCTGTTTATTGCAGAGACGTGTATCAGGAGAACAGCGGGGAGGTGCTGCCGAAATTTTGCGTCGGATCCGGAGCGTAGCATGGGAAAATGAACCCAATCTACACATACTCGGGTTGGATTAGGACCTATCATTACCTATTAGAGTGTAGGTTGCATGGATGTAATAAAATTGACAAAGTAGATCAACTGATTAATATATACAAGGTGAATTGTATATATAATTGTTGTCTGTCCGGTAGCTCTGAAAGTCAAGATGAGTGATCGTGCGTGGATGTATACCGGTCACACTGGTCAGAACAAATGGAGCGCTGAATGGTTCACAAAAACCAAGGGGTTTGTGCAAGCCGCATTTGCAAATGGCCAGAGGAAAACCTGGTGCCCCTGTTTCCGGTGCGGCAATTGGGAAAAGAGGACAGAGGCTGAAATGGGCAAAACACCTGCAAAAGAGTGGTTTTACGCCCGATTATACGGTGTGGACATTTCATGGTGAGTCTACCCAACGTGACCGAGCTGAGGTGGATCATCGTCGCACCGACGAGCATGGTACCGGGATGGAAAACATGGTGCAAGACTATGATGCTGCTTGGGATTCGGACGAGGAGATGGAGGAATCTACAAAGGCCTTCAATGAAATGTTGGAGTCTTCAAAACGTTCGCTCCACGAGCACACTGAGCTTTGTCAGTTGGATGCCATCTCACAAGTAATGGCTCTGAAGGCTCAGTTCAACTTGGGCAGAGAATGCTATGATGCAATTATGACAGTATTTGGACGCTTTCTACCCAAAGGCCATGTAATGCCTGCAAACCTGTACTAGTCGGACAAAATCCTCCGTGCATTGAAGATGCCCTATGAGAAGATACATGCATGTGAGAAAGGATGTGCCTTATTTAGGCTTGACTATGCGGACTTGAACTATTGTCCCATTTGCAAGTTTTCTAGGTATACTGTGGTAGACAACGGTATGGGTGAGAAGACACAGACCAAAATCCCCGTTAGTGTTCTTCGGTATATGCCAATTGTACCAAGACTTCAACGTCTTTTCATGGTCGAAGAGACGGCCAGACAGATGACATGGCACAAAACAGGCAAAAGAACCGAACTAGATGCAGATGGGAATCTGATGATGGTACACACATCGGATGGTGTTGCGTGGAAAAAGTTTGATGAATAACATGCTGACAAAGCGGCAGATCCGAGGCATCCTCGAGTCGGCATCAGCACGGATGGGTTCAGTGTGTTTGGTATGACGGCAGCCCAGTACAGTTGTTGGCCCGTATTTGTCTTTCCACTCAATCTCCCCCCGGACAGATTATGCAAAGAAAGAACATTTTCCTGACGTTGATAATTCCAGGGCCCAACTATCCGGGGAAAATATGAATGTGTACATGCAGCCGCTTAAGGATGAATTGCAAGAAGCCTGGGATAATGGGTTCAAGACATACGACGCCTATAGCAAACGGAACTTCATAATGCGTGTCTGGTACATGTACTCGACGCATGACTTGCCGGCTTATGCGCTATTCGTTGGCTGGTGTGTGCATGGAAGGTTCCCGTGCCCCACATGCAAGGGAGCTCTTAAGTTTCGTTGGCTTCAGGCCGGTCACAAGTTTTCTTGCTTCGACATGCATAGACAGTTCCTGGATCCTCTCCATAAGTTTAGGAAAGACAAGAAGAACTTCATCAGAGGTAGAGTTGTCAAAAACTCTACACCACCTGCGTTGACAAGCCAACAGACCCTGGATCAGTTAAACGCTCTCGAGCCACATCCAGAGGGTCCAGGGTACTTCAAGGGGTATAATTCTAAGCACGCCTGGACTCACAAAACATGCTTATGCGATCTGCCTTACTTCAAAGACCTCCTTACTTATGTCAAAAATTACATAATTAGCTTAGTTAGCTCATAAACGATCCATTTTACCTAAGTTAGCTCTAAAATGACCCATTTTACCTTAGTTAGCTTATAAATGATCCAGTTTATCCAAGTTAGCTCTAAAATGACCCATTTTTACCTAGATTAGCTCCTTCATGATCCATTTTACCTATGTTAGCTTTAAAATGATCCATTTCACCTAGGCTAGCTCCAAAATGACCCATCTTACCTAGGTTAGCTCCAAAATGACCCATCACACCTAAGTTAGCTCCAAAATGATCCATCACACCTAGGTTAGCTCTAAAATGATGCTTTTTTACTAAGTTAGCTCATAAACGATCCATTTCAACTAAGTTAGCTCATAATCGATCCATTTCACCTTAGTTAGCTCAAAAACGATCCATTTCACCTTAGTTAGGTCATAAACGACCCATTTCAACTAAGTTAGCTCATAAACGATCCATTTCACCTAAGTTAGCTCAAAAATGATCCATTTCACCTTAGTTAGCTCAAAAACGATCCATTTCACCTTAGTTAGCTCATAAACGACCCATTTCAACTAAGTTAGCTCATAAATGATCCATTTCACCTAAGTTAGCTCAAAAACGATCCATTTCAACTTAGTTAGCTCAAAAACGATCCATTTCACCTTAGTTAAGTTATAAATGACCCATTTCAACTAACTTAGCTCATAAATGATCCATTTCACCTTAGTTAGCTCATAAACGACCCATTTCAACTTAGTTAGCTCATATATGATCCATTTCACCTAAGTTAGCTCATAAATGACATATACTTCTTGTTCTAGTCTTCTTCTTGTTCTAGTCTTCTTCTTCTAGTCACCTATTTCTAACTTTCTTATTTGCCATTTTGCAGATTTCATTCACTTCATGGAAGCTAGCTTGCTATGATGGAGTGCTTGTTTTTTCTTTGCTGAAACTTTGCATTGTATCTAGCTTGCTATGATGGAACTTCCTATCTTGATGAAACTTTGCATTGTAATATGTATATGGATGGAACAATGTGTATGGATGGAACTTGATGGAACTTTCTTATGTATGAATGGATGAAACTTAATTATGTGCTGGATATGTGATATGTTTGCTGTTAAATAGCCCTGTGAAATATATCTATATATGTCATATATATTTGTTGTGAAAATTGTTGGATTAAAAAAACAGCAAAAAAGAGCCAATATGCAGGCTCTTTCCCGTCTGCCACCGATGGCAACGGGCTCTTTGCCGTCAGCCGCGGACGGCAAAGAAGCCACGTGGCAGCCAACTGTGCTTCCTGGGAGCTGACCCATTTGGTCAGTTTGCCTACAGTGGCAGACGGCAAAGAGTGAACAATTTTGCCGTCAGCGGCGGACGGCAAAGGCCTGTCGTGTAGTGATGTCTAGCTGACATCATACGACGGACGGCAAAGGGAGGACAAATTTTGCCGTCAGCGACGGACGGCAAAGGCCTGCCGTTAGCCACCTAACGGACTAACAGCGCATTTTTTGACGTCTGCTTTCTTTGCTGTCTGCTGCTGATGGCAAAGGCCCCTTTGCCGTCAGCCACATAAAGCAGACGACAAAGTAGCTGTTTGCCGGACCTTACTTCGCCGGAAGCTGTTGCCGTCCGCAGTGGACGGCAAAGACCTTTGCCGTCCGCCGTGGCAGACGACAAAGTAGCTGATTCCTGTAGTGCACCCAAAACTTGAAAACTTCACAACACAAAACTGAGCAGAAAATCTCGTGAGCTCCGTTAGTGAAAGAAAACAAAACACCACTTCAAGGTACTGTAATGAACTCATTCTTTATTTATATTTGTGTTAAGCATACTGAGTTCCAACTTCTCTATGGTTTATAAACTATTTTACTAGCCATAGATTCATCAAAATAAGCAAACAACACACGAAAAATAGAATCTGTCAAAAACAGAACAGTCTGTAGTAATCTGTAACTAACGCAAACTTCTGGAACTCCAAAAAATCAGCCAAAATAGGACGACCTAGAAAATTTGTTTATTGATCAGCAGCAATTTTAATAAGTATTTTATCACGTTCTGGTGATTTTTAAAAATTATTTTCGTGAACAGAAAGTTTCTGGAAATTTCTGCAAGATCAAATAACTATCATCCAAGAAGATCCTATAAGTTAAACTTGGCACAAACACTAATTGAAACATAAAAACACATCTAACCAGAGGCTAGATCAAATACTTATTCCTAAACAGAAGCAAAAAGCAAAAAACTAAAAATAAAATTGGGTTGCCTCCCAACAACCGCTATAGTTTAACGCCCCTAGCTAGGCATTGATAATTTCAATGATGCTCACATGAAAGACAAGAATTGAAGCACAAAGAGAGCATCATAAAGCATACGAAAAACACATGTAAGTCTAACATACTTCCTATGCATAGGCATCTTATAGGCAAACAAATTATCATAAGAAGCAAAAACTAGCATATGCAAGGAAGAGGAAAGAAACAATAGCAATCTCAACATAACGAGATGTAATTTAGCAACATGAAAATTTCTACAACCATATTTTCCTCTCTCATAATAATTACAGGTAGGATCACAAGCAAATTCAACAATATAGCTATCACAAAACATATTCTTAACACGATCCACATGTATGCAAAGTTGACACTCTTCCAAAATAGTGGGATTAATATTAACTAAAGTCATGACCTCTCCAAACCCACTTTTATCAAAAACTTCAAAAGATTGAACATTCTCCCAATATGTGGGATCTAAAGTTGACGCTCTTCCAAACCCACTTTCAATATTATTGCAAACATTATTATCAATCTCATATTCATCATGGGCTTAAATAAATTTTCAAGATCATAAGAAGAATCACCCCAATCATGATCATTGCAACAAGTCATGGACATAGCAAAACTAGCATCCCCAAGCTTACGGTTTTGCATATTATTAGCATAATTTACATCAATAGAATTTATGATAAAATCATTGCAATCATGCTTTTTATTCAAAGATCTATCGTGAATTGCTTCATAAAGTACTTCACAATTTTCAGATTCACGAATTTCAAGCAAAACCTCATAAAGATAATCTAGTGCGATCAACTCACTAGCAATAGGTTCATCATAATTGGATCTCTTAAAGAGATTAGCGAGTGGATGAGGATCCATAAACTCTTAATAAGCAAAGATGCAAGCAAAAAGAAGGCACAAGGTAACACAAGATTGAACGGAGGAAGGGTGAATAAAACGGCAAAGGTGAAGTGGGGGAGAGGAAAACGAGAGGCAAATGGCAAATAATGTAATGCGAGAGATAAGGGTTTGTGATGGGTACTTGGTATGTCGACTTTTGCATAGACTCCCCGGCAACGGCGCCAGAAATCCTTCTTGCTACCTATTGAGCACTGCATTGGTTTTCCCTTGAAGAGGAAAGGGTGATGCAGTAAAGCAACATAAGTATTTCCCTCAGTTTTTGAGAACCAAGGTATCAATCCAGTAGGAGACCATGCACGAGTCCCTCACACGTACACAAACAAATAAATCCTCGCAACCAACGCGATAAAGGGGTTGTCAATCCCTTCATGGTCACTTAGGAGAGTGGGATCTGATAGATATGATAAGATAATATTTTTGGTATTTTTATGATAAAGATGCAAAGTAAAATAAAAGGCAATAAAAATAACTAAGTGTTGAAAGATTAATATGATGGAAAATAGATCCGGGGGCCATAGGTTTCACTAGTGGCTTCTCTGAAGAGCATAAGTATTATAGTGGGTGAACAAATTACTGTTGAGCAATTGATAGAATTGAGCATAATTATGAGAATATCTAGGTATGATCATGTATATAGGCATCACGTCCGAGACAAGTAGACCGACTCCTGCCTGCATCTACTACTATTACTCCACACATCGACCGCTATCCAGCATGCATCTAGAGTATTAAGTTCATAAGAACAGAGTAACGCTTTAAGTAAGATGACATGACTTAGAGGGATAAACTCATGCAATATGATATAAACCCCATCTTGTTATCCTCGATGGCAACAATACAATACGTGCCTTGCTGCCCCTACTGTCACTGGGAAAGGACATCGCAAGATTGAACCCAAAGCTAAGCCCTTCTCCCATTGCAAGAAAGATCAATCTAGTAGGCCAAACCAAACCGATAATTCAAAGAGACTTGCAAAGATAACCAATCATACATAAAAGAATTTAGAGAAGATTCAAATATTGTTCATAGATAAACTTGATCATAAACCCACAATTCATCGGTCTCAACAAACACACCGCAAAAGAAGATTACATCGAATAGATCTCCATGAGAGAGGGGGAGAACATTGTATTGAGATCCAAAAAGAGAGAAGAAGCCATCTAGCTAATAACTATGGACCCGAAGGTCTGAGGTAAACTACTCACACATCATCGGAGAGGCTATGGTGTTGATGTAGAAGCCCTCCGTGATCGATGCCCCCTCCGGCGGAGCTCCGGAAAAGGCCCCAAGATGGGATGTCATGGGCACAGAAGGTTGCGGCGGTGGAATTAGGTTTTTGGCTCCGTTTCTAGTAGTTTGGGGGTACGTAGGTATATATAGGAGGAAGAAATACGCTGGTGGAGCAACATGGGGCCCACGAGGGTGGAGGGCGCGCCTAGGAGGGGTAGGCACGCCCCCCTATCACGTTCGTTCCGAAAATCACGTTCCCGAAGGTTTCATTCCGTTTGGACTCCGTTTGATATTCTTTTTGTGGGAAACTCTGAAATAGGCAAAAAACAGCAATTCTGGGCTGGGCCTCCGGTTAATAGGTTAGTCCCAAAAATAATATAAAAGTGTATAATAAAGCCCATTAATGTCTAAAACAGAATATAATATAGCATGGAACAATCAAAAATTATAGATACGTTGTAGACGTATCAAGGTATCAATCCAGTAAGAGACTACACGCAAATCGCCTAGTACCTGCACAAACAATCAAGAACCTTGCAACCAATGCGATAAAGGGGTTGTCAATCCCTTCAGGCCACTTGCAAAAGTGAGATCTGATAAAGATAATAAGATAAATATTCTTGGTATTTTTGTGGTATAGATTGGAAAATAAAGATTGCAAAGTAAATAGTAAACTAGAATTGTAGATTGAAAACTTATATGATATAAAGTAGACCCGGGGGCCATAGGTTTCACTAGTGGCTTCTCTCAAGATAGCTGTATTATGGTGGGTGAACAAATTACTGCCGAGCAATTGATATAAAAGCGCATAATTATGAGAATATCTAGGCATGATCATGAACATAGGCATCACGTCCGTGTCAAGTAGACCGAAACGATTCTCCATCTACTACTATTACTCCATACAATGACCGCTATCCAGCATGCATCTAGAGTATTAAGTTCATAAGAACAGAGTAACACATTAGGCAAGATGACATCATGTAGAGGGATAAACTCAAGCAATATGATATAAACCCCATTATCCTCGATGGCAACAATACAATACGTGTCGGTTCCCTTTCTGTCACTGAGATCGAGCACCGCAAGATTGAACCCAAAGCTAAGCACTTCTCCCATTGCAAGAAAGATCAATCTAGTAGGCCAAACCAAACTGATAATTCGAAGAGACATGGAAAGATATTAAATCATGCATATAAGAATTCAAAGAAGAATCAAATATTGTTAATAGATAATCTTGATCATAAACCCATAATTCACCATATCTTGACAAACACACCGCAAAAAGTATTACATCAAATAGATCTCCAAGAACATCAAGGAGAACTTTGTATTGAGAACCAGAGAGAGAGAAGAATCCATCTAGATAATAACTATGGACCCAAAGGTCTGTGGTAAACTACTCACACATCATCGGAGAGGCTATAGTGTTGATGTAGAAGCCCTCCGTGATCGAATCCCCCTCCGGCAGATCGCCGGAAAAGGCCCCAAAGATGGGATCTCATGGGTACAGAAGGTTGCGGTGGTGGAAAAGTGGTTTCGTGGCTCCCCTGGATGTTTTTAGGGTATAAGAGTATATATATAGGCGAAAGAAGTAGGTATGTGGAGCTACGAGGGGCCCACGAGGGTGGGGGGGCGCCTACCCCCTGGGCGTGCCCTCCTGACTCGTGGCTGCCTCGTTGCTTCCTTGACTTCCACTCCAAGTCTCCTGGATTGCGTTTGTTCCAAAAAAGATCCTCGCGAAGGTTTCGTTCCGTTTGGATTCCGTTTGATATTCCTTTTCTGCGAAACACTGAAATAGGCAAAAGAAACAACAATTTGCGCTGGGCCTTCTGTTAATAGGTTAGTCCAAAAAATAATATAAAAGAGGATAGTAAAGCCCATTAAACATCCAAAACAGATAATATAATAGCATGGAACAATAAAAAATTATAAATACGTTGGAGACGTATCATGATCCTGGGACCCCTCCTGCACGGCCACCCCTGGGGCGTGGGAGGCGTGCCGAGGGCTCCTCCACTGGTCTTTGCTGGTGGCTGGGCGGCCTCAGCATCGGCTTCATCTTCGAGCGGCGATGCCACGCTGCCCAATGCCTTCACAAAGGCCTGGGAAATGTCCGGGAAAGCGCCGGCCATCGGCCCCTTGCCAGAGGCAGGCGACCCACTCCGCGCCTCTCCTACAGCCCCCGACGCAGAGGAAGGTCTCAGCCGCGCAGTAGAGCTTGCGCGCGGGCGCATCACGGTCTGCCACAACCTCTTCTAGGAAGCAATGGGCGCGCTGAGTCGGCTCTGAGGGGAGCTTGTCGATGTCGACACCTGCCTCGAGGCAGAGGGCCTCCGCCTGGCGCATGAGTGGCACCAGCTGAAGGTCGCCATCAACCTTGGGCACCTTCAGCATGAGCGCGCCCGTGCAGACGCCGTGATATCCCTCGCCACTTCTTGCGAGGCTTGCGCCCGTGCCTTGGAAGAAGCCAAGGCTGCCGATTGCGGTCGTGAGGCGGCTGAGGAGTGGGAGAGGGAGCTTCAAGCTTCAAACGCCACCCTTGAGCGGCATATCCAGGCACGCAGGGCCGCCCTGGCGGCACCGCCGAGCGAGGACCCCTCCGATGAGAAGGAGGTCCAGGAGCGTGAAGACGCGCTGGCACTTGAGGTCTTGGAGCATAGCCTGGATCTCGAGCGATTAGAGGTGAGGGAGCGCCAGGCAGCCGCGACTGAGGATGCCATCGCCGCTCGGGAGGCCAGGATCTTGCAGGAGGTTGGCCAAAGGGTGGAAGAGATTCGCGTGGCTCTCACCAATGAGCACCGCCAGAAGTTGGAGCTTTAGAAGACCCGCTTCCAATTGCAGCAGGCCGAGCTTGAGGGCATGTAACACCCTCGATGCGGCTATATCTCCCACGTATCGAAGCACGACTTAGAGGCATAACCGCATTGAAAGCAATGTCGCAAGTGAGGTAATCTTCACACAGCCCATGTAATACATAAGGGAAAGAGATACATAGTTGGCTTACAATCGCCACTTCACACAATTACATGAATAAAGCATTACAACATCCAAATACAATCAAGGTCCGACTACGGAACCAAAATAAAAGAAGAACCCCAAATGCGACAAGGTTCCCGATCGACCCCAACTGGGCTCCACTACTGGTCAACTAGAACGAAACAACACAAAGGACAAGATCTTCATCGGGCTCCTCCTGAGCTTGGTTGCGTCATCTGCACGGACCCATCGGCACCTGCAAGCTGGTTTTGGAAGTATCTGTGAGTCACGGGGACTCAGCAATCTCGCATCCTCGCGATCAAGACTATTTAAGCTTATGGGTAAGGTAAAGGTATGAGGTGGAGCTGCAGCAAGCGACTAGCATATTTGGTGGCTAACAACGCAAATGAGAGCGAGAAGAGAAGGCAAAAGCACGGTCGAGAAACTATGATCAAGAAGTGATCCTAGAACAACCTATGTCAAACATAACTCCAACACCGTGTTCACTTCCCGGACTCCGCCGGAAAGAGACCATCACGGTAACACACGCGGTTGATGCATTTTAATTAAGGTCAACTTCAGGTTTTCTACAACCGGACATTAACAAATTCCCATCTGCCCATAACCGCGGGCACGGCTTTTGAAAGTTCATATCCCTACAGGGGTGTCCCAACTTAGCCCATGACAAGCTCTCACGGTCAACGAAGGATATACCTTCTCTCGAGACATTCCGATCAAACTCGGCATCCCGGTTCTACAAGACAACTTCGACAAGTTAAAACCAATCTAGCAACACCGCCTGAATGTGCCGACAAATCCCGATAGGAGCTGCACATATCTCGTTCTCAGGGCACACTCAGATAGGTCAATCTACGAGTAAAACCAAACCTCGAGTTTCCCCGAGGTGGCCCCACAGGCTGCCCGTTTCGGACCAACACTCAGAGGAGCACTGGCCCGGGGGGGTTAAATAATGATGACCCTTGAGTCTGCAGAACCCAAGGGAAAGAAAAAGGCTAGGTGGCGAATGGTAAAACCAATGTTGGGCATTGCTGGAGGATTTATATTCAAGGCGAGCCGTCAAGGGGTTCCCATTATTACCCAACCGCGTAAGGAACGCAAAATCCGGGAACATAACACCGATATGACGGAAACTAGGGCGGCAAGAGTGGAACAAAACACTAGGCATAAGGCCGAGCCTTCCACCCTTTACCAAGTATATAGATGCATTAATTAAATAAGATATATTGTGATATCCCAACAAGTAAACATGTTCCAACAAGGAACAACATCTCCATGTTCCAACAAGGAACAAACTTCAATCTTCACCTGCAACTAACAACGTTATAAGAGGGGCTGAGCAAAGCGGTAACATAGCCAATCAAAGGTTTGCTAGGACAAGGTGGGTTAGCGGCTTGGTTCAACAATATAGGAGGCATGATAAGCAAGTGGTAGGTATCGCAGCATAGGCATAGCAAAAGTGCGAGCAACTAGCAAGCAAAAGATAGAAGTGATTTCGAGGGTATGGTCATCTTGCCTGAGATCCCGCAAGGAAGAAGAACGAGTCCATGAAGAAGACAAACGGACGTAGTCGAACGGATCCTCACAACTCCGGAATGAAACCGAAGCTAACGCGAGAAGCAACCCGGAAAGAAGCAAAACAACATAGTAAACAAACATCACATAAGCATGGCACGATGCACAACCAAGTATGATGCATGTCCGGTTTAAATATGCATGGCATGGCAAAGTGCACAAACAATCCTACAAATTAAGTGGAGCTCAATATGCAACGAGTTGCATATTGACGGAACACCACATCAATTATTTAGTTCGATCTCGTTTAAGTACCCAACAATATTAAATGTTGTTAAACATGGTAAGAGGTGAAGAAAAACAAAACTACACCATCTAAACAATTTAAATGGGGTCGGACATAACAAATAACGAATCCTGTAAATCCCCATATGCATTTATCAATTTGGTGCAACAACAATTTAAACATTTTAATTGTTGTTATCATGATGCGGATGACATGAACAAGTTTATGCAATTTTAAGAAAGTGTTGACATGAAAAGATATGAGGCATTTGTCATCGTGGCGGAAAGAAAGGGTGCCACAGCGACGATAACGAAAACGGTGCCACGGCAACGTTCCGTTTCCGGAAACTCGATTGAGACATCGGTGCAAAGAAAGTGACGGGAGCGTGTCATGCAAGAATGGTGGGGTGATCTCGGATACCGAGTTCCCACATGTCGGTGGCAGGCAAAAGAGGGGCAATGTGCACTGATAGTTCAGACTCGAGACAAAACAAGTGTGCATCTCATACAGCATGCATTCATTCGTTCACGGGTGTCGTCTCGAGGTTATACCTTCAAAGCATACAAACGGAACGGTTCTCGTTCGGTGCCAAGTAGAGGAAGTATACATTCCCGGGACGTGATGGAAGTAGGGGGTACACGACGACGGTAGTGGTACACGTTTTCGTAGAAGGACTTGACGAATCCGAGTCACTTGGGGTCGACGGTAGTTGTTCACGTTTTGAGGAGGAAGTAGAGGTTCTTGTGATCTTGGCGACGGTAGTTGTTCACGACGGTAGTGGAACTTGACGGATCCGATGCCTCCGGACGTAGTGGTACATGTTCGGTTTTCTTCGGAGAGGTACATGGCGTTCTTCGGTCATAGGTACTTGACGTTTTGCTATCCGGGTCTTCGGCGACGGTCGTTGTACACATGACGTTGGGGTACTTATCGGTCGGGTCTTGATGGAGTAGATGTACATGTTGTCGGGGCTTGTCGCATCACCGGGTGTAGTCGTACACTTGTCAGAAAAGATGGCACATCCAAAACGAAGCAACACCAACAAGGCCTCGGGTCTTGGCGAGGCGGACAGCAGGTCGCGTGGCCCACGAGCGAACAGCGAGGGCGAGGAGGCAGCCCTAGGCGCGGTCGATGCGGGCATCCTCACTACACTCCTGAACCTGCTCGATGCAGAGAGCTTCGGGACGGCGCCTGCAGCTGCAGGAAGGCGATGGGGCCGGCGCCAGGAGGAGGTGGGCGTCTGGCATGCAGGCGACGAACAGAGGAGGCGAAACCACAGACGCAGGGAGCCGTGCGTGGCAAGGAGCGCTCGGGCGCTGCCCGAATCTCGGGGAGCCTTGACCAGAGGAGGACGCAGGGCTGCCCGACCTGCAGCTACTGCTGCCAGAGGCTCGAAGCTCCGCGGCAGCGGCCATGGCGAGCGGGAGGAGGAGCTGCAGGGCGGCTGGAGATAGATGTGGTGGCGCCATGGCTGCAACTGGGGCAGGGGCGACGAGGAATGGACGGAGGAGGTGGGCTCGCTGTTGGTGACGTGCTGGTGGTTCTCCGGCGACGAGGTGTGCCGGGGCGGCGCTGCTGCCATCTGCAGGTGCTAGTCGTCGGTGGCGTCCGATAGAGGAAGGGCTCGCTGGAGGCGCCGTTGGTGCAGGGCGGCGGCCTGCAGCGCCTGGCGGAGGAGGAGAAACTGCAGGGGCACCGGGCCTTCAAGGCGAGGAGGAGGCCATGGCAAGGAGGCGCGGCCGCGTGGTGGATCAAGGGCCGGCGACAAGGCAAGGAGACGCAGGGAGCCTGCGAGGGAGGAGAGGGAGAAGAGCACAGGGAGATGGGTGCGTCGAGAGAATGGAGATGGAGATCGAACGTGGCTCTCTGGCGGCGGGGTGGATACGAGGGAGAGGGAGAGATCGACAGGAGGGGGGTCGGGCTAGGTTTTGACAGCATATGGGCCTAGTGGATGCGGTTGCACAAGGCCCAAGTGGCCTAGGGAGGCCGGCCTAGTAGGTTGCGGTAGTTGGGAGGCCCAGCTGGCTCATGGGCTTTCTTCGCCCTCTCTTACTCTTTTCAAAATAGAAGATAAAGAGAAAGAAAAGGGAAGAAAAGAAAAGGGTATAGAAAGAGTTTGGGCACGGGGATAATTTTCCCGGACTCGCAAAAATGTGTATGATCCAAGAAAAATGGAGTGACCATTTTTCAAAGTTTAAGTTCAAACTCATTTGATTTGAATTCAAATGGTTCGAATAGGAAGCGAGGGTTAGGAAGGTCCAAAAATGTTCGGATTTTTGGTGGGGCACCGGAATAAGATGAACGAATATATGACAAGGTTGGAGTCCAAGACTTAATATAACAAAGGCATTGGGATATTATGCAAGTGTGTTATGGTGAATTTAAAATTAAAGAAATATTGAATATAGCTCCCTACTATCGGGAGGATATGTTATAAAGAGAAGTCACTCTTCCCTCGATTTAAATGGAATCGGAGATCCATGCCATTTAATTTAGTTGAGTTTTTAAAACGGGTTGCATGATGACATGATGCAATGCACATGATGCAATGATGAATGCAACGAACCAAACAAAACACCAACGAAACTCGGAACCCAAGGAAGGTATCTGAAGCTCCGGTCTTGGGGCGTTACAAACACTCCACCACTACGAGAGGATCTCGTCCCGAGATCTAGGATGGCACCGGAGGGAAAACGGAAGAGGAAGAGGAGAGGTAAAACTAAGTTGCTTCTTTGTCAAACGAGTGAAACCACGAACCTTGAAAAGGTTAAGCCATTTCGAGAAAAGAATACAACAGCGATGAACGAAGTTGAAAACACTCCGTTAGAAAAGAGGGACAAGGAAGAACAACTTCGAGCAGCACTCCGGTTGAGAAGTTATGCAAGACTTGATACGATAAAAAGAACTTGAGCAGAGGACACGACACTCCGGTTAAGCAAGATAGAGAAGGGATAAGACTGATATAATTTGGACAACACTTCGACTGTAAATGGAAGAAATTGAACATGAACTTGACAAAACGAGATGACGGATGAAAAGAACAACATCGCAATGCCTCCGGAACAAAAGAATAGAAGATAGATAGTTGAAATAAAAGAATGGAGAAGAAAATGCCATCTTATGCCACAAAAGAGCTTGAGAAGGCATCCTTAGGAGACGGGTCGAGCGGAGTTGCTGGAACACCAACAACGAAAAGAATACGCTTGATATGGTCTTATGGAATACATCTCAAATTACGAGGTGACAACCTGCCACTCACGGGAAAAAGAATTGGATTGATATGAACAAGGAGACGATAAAATATTTCACCGGGAGGATAAAGAAGAACCTGGGTCCTTTATAAGCACCATAAATAGCAACAATCCTTAGAGAAAGCTTCGGTGAATTATAACCCAAGATAACTGCAATGAAGAGACTGAAGGGTTCTAATGGATCTCATGAACGAATTGAAAATGATGGGTTTAAAATATGTCATTTCGGCCGACTTTTGAATCATGAAACAAAAAGGGAGCCTTCAAAATGGCATAACACCACCTCAAAAGATAAGGTAGAACGAATTGCACTCCGGATTGCAAGATGAAGAATGCTTGAGCTCCTTAGAAAAGAATCTCGATGAACACTTCGAGAAGGAATTAAATTCTTGATGAACCATCATGTAGAACCTTCATGAAGAACTCCGGTAACAAAAGGATGATCAAACAAAAGGAAAAAGAAGTTGAAAACACAAGGTGAAACCTTGTAATGTTTTAGATGGATCTCCGTGGTGATATAATTACGAGAGCTTGGAACTCCGGAAAAGAAAAGATGAAATAATTGAAAACGAGAATTTGATGAGCCTCCGGAATAAGGAAAGAATTGAATTTACTCGATGACAAGAATAAGAATTGCATTATGCTTACCCTTCACCAATTTAGATTGATGACAAGCAACGGATTTGGCAAACTACTTATTCTCGTAGAAGGATTAAGAGGGATATTGCGCAAACTTGGGAAGGTCTTCAACGAATCATCGGTCGGGTTGAAACAACGAATAAATTAATATGATAACCATGGAAGAGAATCTTGAACGAACCACCGTAAGAATTAAAAATGAACGAAGTAGGGGTGAATCACCGGTAAGAATTAGCAAATGAATGAATATATATGAGAGAGTTTAGATATAAGAGAACGAAGAGATCATGAACTGATTAGAGAATATTTGAATGATGCACCGGTAAGATTGGAGAATGATAACTGACAGCTGAGAATGAATAAACCTGAATTGATGGACTCCGGATAACAAACTGAGAAGGCTCTTGAATTGCTCCGGATAGGTGGAAATAATTCTCACAATCGAAAATAATTATGAGAGGATGACATCAAGCTAGAATGACGAATCTTGAAGAGAAAAGAGCAAGATTGAGAGAAAAATTCTTCTTCGGTCTTCAAATGCAGAGAATGATGATGAGAAACACCACCATGAATTGTGAGACACTCCGGAATGAAAAATTAGAAATGTTGAACCAACGATGAAAAAAAACAAAAAAAATTGAAAGATCTTGGAGAGACACATATGACTGATGACAAAACATTCTTACGTCAAACTTCGAAAAGAATTTAGGATAGCTCCGGGAAAAGAAGAAGAGTCAGGTAAGATCCTAGAAAAAGACCTGTGGGTTAGGGCCCACTCAAGAGAAAACACCGTTAGAATGATTAAAAAGAGAGATTGCACCGGTTGAATTAAAAGGCTTGAATGAGATAACATCCTCAAAATAGCTTGAACGGATTAAGAGTGGAAACACGAATCTTCTGAGATATCTTTAGCACTCCGGAACAAAAGAATAGTGCGAAGTGAATGATAAAGAGGTGCACCGACATGAGAAAAGCATTGGCCAAAATGAAAGGACTATACTCAATACCAAAGCTTGAATTGAATCCACTGGAGAAGAAAGAGAACAAATAATGATGAACTTGAAGCTCCGTTAGAATGTTCCTGAGAATCACCAGATACGAATATTGATGGAAAAGAATGGAGAGACTTCTCATCAATAAAAAGATACTTGACTAAGAAATCTGAGTCCTTAAAAAAAAAAGGGGGGGGGGGGGGGAAAAAACAAAGGAAACTTGGAGATGGATGAAACAAACACCGTTCAGAAGAAACTGATACTTGATCTTGCGGATGTTGAAATGATCGGATCCACTTGAAGAGAAGCACACCGGTGAAAAGGATTGACATGAAAAACTCGATGATCGAGAAGGATTAGTATTCACATAGAAATATCAGAACACCGCTTAGGAAGAGTATGGAATCAACATTTGACTTCGAAGCAACTCGAATACCACAACTCAAAAGCAAAACGAAGGATTGGCTTGCAGAATAATCCAGAACAAACATATGATAGAGATTTCGTCCGAAGTTTTCGTGGTGGGGCCTACACGGGCTCGATCGTACAGCACCATCATGTACAAGGTAGTGCACATGACATACGAAGCGTCCCCGAGTCAGCATAGCCAAGGACTCTTTAAGACACAACGAGACCACTATAAAACCAACCGTGAATAGGCGGACCACTAGACGTCGAACCCCAATTTCATATCATATATCCGTCGGAAAGAATTCCTAAGAGCTAATTGAATTCCCACTTATAAACTCCCGAAATTTTCCCAGTTATGCAATCAGGTGTTGGGGATACAGGGGAAGCATAATATCTCACCCAAAACTAGCAATCCTACATCCAGCTGTATCCATCCTTCAACACATAACCAAGAAACCTTCGGAAATCGTCTACCTCAACCTTCGAAAAGCATCCGTTATACGAGTTATGGCAATACTCCCGAACTCCCGCCCCAGTACTGGGTGACGTCGAGGTTATCTCACCCACAACTGCATAAAAGAGATTTTCGATGTCGGCGAAACTAAACTCAGGTATTCCAGAACTACAACGATAAAATTGTGACGACAACACCTCGGAGCTCAACTCCCCGGGACACTGCCACAACCCCTAAATGACAGGAGGCACCAAGAACAATGTTCTTGTCACAAATTGATCGAAACGATTCCAAGATACCCGCGTGATCCTAAATTTTTTTTAGTGAAACTTGAGAAGAGAAGAGTCAAAACTCTATGTCAGGATGCCTCACCAGAGCGATGAAGGGACTGGGGAGTAAAATGAATTCCTAAACTCTCCGATATATAATTCCTAAATGACTCAAAACATTTTTCTAGACTCAACTCGTCCGCTAATTCGATCAAGCAATGGGGGCTCCTAAGGTCGGGGAAGGCTCTGATACCAACTTGTAACTCGCCCTCGATGCGGCTATATCTCCCACGTGTCGAAGCACGACTTAGAGGCATAACCGCATTGAAAGCAATGTCGCAAGTGAGGTAATCTTCACACAACACCATGTAATACATAAGGGAAAAGATACATAGTTGGCTTACAATCGCCACTTCACACAATACATGAATAAAGCATTAACATCCAGATACAATCAAGGTCCGACTACGGAACCAAAATAAAAGAAGAACCCCAAATGCGACAAAGGTCCCCGATCGACCCCAACTGGGCTCCACTACTGGTCAACTAGAACGAAACAACACAAAGGGGACAAGATCTTCATCGGGCTCCTCCTGAGCTTGGTTGCGTCATCTGCACGGACCCATCAGCACCTGCAAGTTGGTTTTGGAAGTATTTGTGAGTCACGGGGACTCAGCAATCTCGCACCCTCACGATCAAGACTATTTAAGCTTATGGGTAAGGTAAAGGTATGAGGTGGAGCTGCAGCAAGCGACTAGCATATTTGGTGGCTAACAACGCAAATGAGAGTGAGAAGAGAAGGCAAAAGCACGGTCGAGAAACTATGATCAAGAAGTGATCCTAGAACAACCTACGTCAGACATAACTCCAACACCGTGTTCACTTCCCGGACTCCGCCAGAAAGAGACCATCACGGTAACACACGCGGTTGATGCATTTTAATTAAGGTCAACTTCAGGTTTTCTACAACCGGACATTAACAAATTCCCATCTGCCCATAACCGCGGGCACGGCTTTCAAAAGTTCATATCCCTGCAGGGGTGTCCCAACTTAGCCCATGACAAGCTCTCACGGTCAATGAAGGATATACCTTCTCCCAAGACATTCCGATCAGACTCGGCATCCCAGTTCTACAAGACAACTTCGACAAGTTAAAACCAATCCAGCAACACCGCCCGAATGTGCCGACAATCCCCGATAGGAGCTGCACATATCTCGTTCTCAGGACACACTCAGATAGGTCAAGGTACGAGTAAAACCAAACCTCGAGTTTCCCCGAGGTGGCCCCGCAGGCTGCCCGTTTCGGACCAACACTTAGAGGAGCACTGGCCCGGGGGGGTTAAAATAATGATGACCCTTGAGTCTGTAGAACCCAAGGGAAAGAAAAAGGCTAGGTGGCGAATGGTAAAACCAATGTTGGGCATTGCTGGAGGAGTTCTATTCAAGGCGAGCCGTCAAGGGGTTCCCATTATTACCCAACCGCGTAAGGAACGCAAAATCCGGGAACATAACACCGATATGACGGAAACTAGGGCGGCAAGAGTGGAACAAAACACTAGGCATAAGGCCGAGCCTTCCACCCTTTACCAAGTATATAGATGCATTAATTAAATAAGATATATTGTGATATCCCAACAAGTAAACATGTTCCAACAAGGAACAACATCTCCATCTAAACTACACCATCTAAACAATTTAAATGGGGTCGGACATAACAAATAACGAATCCGGTAAATCCCCATATGCATTTATCAATTTGGTGCAACAACAATTTAAACATTTTAATTGTTGTTATCATGATGCGGATGACATGAACAAGTATATGCAATTTTAAGAAAATGTTGACATGAAAAGATATGAGGCATTTGTCATCGTGGCGGAAAGAAAGAGTGCCACGGCGACGATAACGGAAATGGTGCCACAGCAACGTTCGGTTTCCGGAAACTCGATTGAGACATTGGTGCAAAGAAACTGACGGGAGCGTGTCATGCAAGAATGGTGGGGTGATCTCGGATACCGAGTTCCCACATGTCGGTGGCAGGCAAAAGAGGGGCAATGTGCACCGATAGTTCAGACTCGAGGCAAAACAAGTGTGCATCTCATACAGCATGCATTCATTCGTTCACGGGCGTCATCTCGAGGTTATACCTTCAAAGCATGCAAACAGAACGGTTCTCGTTCGGTGCCAAGTAGAGGAAGTATACATTCTCGGGACGTGGTGGAAGTAGGGGGTACACGACGACGGTAGAGGTACTCGCGACGGTAGTGGTACACGTTTTCGTAGAAGGACTTGACGAATCCGAGTCACTTGGGGTCGACGGTAGTCGTTCGCGTTTTGAGGAGGAAGTAGAGGTTCTCGTGATCTCTGCGACGGTAGTTGTTCACGGCGGTAGTGGAACTTGACGGATCCGATGCCTCCGGACGTAGTGGTACATGTTCGGTTTTCTTCGGAGAGGTACATGGCGTTCTTCGGTCATAGGTACTTGACGTTTTTCTATCCGGGTCTTCGGCGACGGTCGTTGTACACATGACGTTGGGGTACTTATCGGTCCGGTCTTGATGGAATAGATGTACATGTTGTCGGGGCCTATCGCATCACCGGGTGTAGTCATACACTTGTCAGAAAAGATGGCACATCCAAAACGAAGCAACACCAACAAGGCCTCGGGTCTTGGCGAGGCGGACAGCAGGTCGCGTGGCCCACGAGCGAACAACGAGGGCAAGGGGGCAGCCCTAGGCACGGTCGATGCGGGCGTCCTCGCTACACTCCTGAACCTGCTCGATGCAGAGAGCTTCGGGACGGCGCCTACAGCTGCAGGAATGCGATGGGGCCGGTGCCAGGAGGAGGCGCGGCGTCTGGCATGTAGGCGACGAACAGAGGAGGCGAAACCACAGACGCAGGGAGCCGTGCGTGGCAAGGAGCGCTCGGGTGCTGCCCGAATCTCGGGGGGCCTTGACTAGAGGAGGACACAGGGCTGCCGGACCTGCAGCTACTGCTGCCAGAGGCTCGAAGCTCTGCGGCAGCGGCCATGGCAAGCGGGAGGAGGAGCTGCAGGGGTGGCTGGAGATAGATGTGGTGGCGCCATGGCTGCAACTGGGGCAGGGGCGACGGGTAATGGACGGAGGAGGTGGGCTCGCTATTGGTGACGTGCTGGTGGTTCTCCGGCGACGAGGTGCGCCGGGGCGGTGCTGCTGCCATCTGCAGGTGCTAGTCGTCGGCGGCGTCCGGTAGAGGAAGGGCTCGCTGGAGGCGCCGTTGGTGCAGGGTGGGGGCCTGCAGCGCCTGGAGGAGGAGGAGAAACTGCAGGGGCGCCGGGGCTTCAAGGCGAGGAGGAGGCCATGGCAAGGAGGCGCGGCGGCGTGGTGGATCAAGGGCCGGCGACAAGGCAAGGAGACGCAGGGAGCCTGCGAGGGAGGAGAGGGAGAAGAGCACAGGGAGATGGGTGCGTCGAGAGAATGGAGATGGAGATCGAACGTGGCTCTCTGGCGGCGGGGTGGAGACGAGGGAGAGGGAGAGATCGACAGGAGGGGGGTCGGGCTAGGTTTTGACAGCATATGGGCCTAGTGGATGCGGCTGCACAAGGCCCAAGTGGCCTAGGGAGGCCGGCCTGGTAGGTTGCGATAGTTGGGAGGCCCAGCTGGCTCATGGGCTTTCTTCCCCCTCTCTTACTCTTTTCAAAACAGAAGATAAAGAGAAAGAAAAGGGAAGAAAAGAAAAGGGTATAGAAAGAGTTTGGGCACGGGGATAATTTTCCCGGACTCGCAAAAATGTGTATGATCCAAGAAAAATGGAGTGACCATTTTTCAAAGTTTAAGTTCAAACTCATTTGATTTGAATTCAAATGGTTCGAATAGGAAGCGAGGGTTAGGAAGGTCCAAAAATGTTCGGATTTTTGGTGGGGCACCGGAATAAGATGAACGAATATATGACAAGGTTGGAGTCCAAGACTTAATATAACAAAGGCATTGGGATATTATGCAAGTGTGTTATGGTGAATTTAAAATTAAAGAAATATTGAATATAGCTCCCTACTATCGGGAGGATATGTTATAAAGAGAAGTCACTCTTCCCTCGATTTAAATGGAATCGGAGATCCATGCCATTTAATTTAGTTGAGTTTTTAAAACGGGTTGCATGATGACATGATGCAATGCACATGATGCAATGATGAATGCAACGAACCAAACAAAACACCAACGAAACTCGGAACCCAAGGAAGGTATCTGAAGCTCCGGTCTTGGGGCGTTACAGGGCAGAACCTCCGCCCTCAGGACGAAACTAGCCGAGGCAGAGCAACGCGAGAGGGCTGCCAAGGAGGGTCAGGCCTCTGCCCAAGCCGACTTGGGCTCCACTCAGGACGACCTGTCCTCACTCCAGCAGCAGGTTGAGGCCGTCACGTCCCTTGCGGAGCAGACCAAGAAGAAGGCGTGCCTCCATCGGACGATGCAGCGCGAGCGTTCCTTGATGCTCCAGGACCTCAGGGTTAGGGCCAACCGGGCTTTGGACACCATCTCCGAGGAGAGCGTCACTCACCCACACGAGGATGATGACGTCCGCCACCTCCGCTTCTTCACATAGATCGTGACCCGTCTGGAGGATCGGGCCATGAGGGCTCGCCAGTTCGTCGAAGAGAGAAGCCGGGGCCTTCTCAGGCGTGCATTCTCGTGAGTCTTCGGTCACCTTCTCAACCGTGACCCCCATTTTGACTTCAACGTCGTGATAGCCCCCATTCCCACGGTCATCCAGGGCAATCTGGCGGACTGGGTGGACGACCACGTGGATGACCTGGTCACAACGTTCACCCCTGAAGATGGCACGGTCGTGCTTGCAACCGAGGGAGGCGGTGCGGACGAAGATGATCAGGGCAACGCCAGTGACAGCGCCTCCGGCTAGGCCTGCATTTCCCTTCCTGTTCTGACCTGTATGTAAAAAACCTTCAGGCAAGGCCCTGTAGGGCGGGAAAGCATTTTTGAAGGGGGGGGCTTATATCATATGAAACGATGATATGTTTTTGAGATAGAATTATGGGCATGCCGTCGTGAGCCTAGAGGCTCCCGAGCTAAGCGATTGTTGCTACTTATCTTTTGATTGCGTAGGTCTTGAGCGGGTCCTGATGTCGCGGGATCACCCTTCTCCCGAGGCGGGCTCTTCGTGGGCTCACGAGGGTTTAGGCCTCTCGAGGAGCCTGCTGGCCCGCCCGAGAGAGCCTCGCGAGGAGCCGATCGCCGGATTACCGCAAGGCATGCGCACGATGGTCCTGCGGCGGTTGTAGTCTTGACACCCGGGGGGGCTTGGCGCCGCCTGGGCTAGCCCGAGCATGCTCGACGCGCGCATACCACGCCTAGCCCTCGCTTTCGGGGCGCTCACGGGGGGGGGGGGGGGGGGGGGGGGGGGGGGGGGGATAGCAGGCTCAGCCTTACTCTTGAACACAAACCAAAAGGCGAGAGAACACCATGAATCCAAGAAAAATTTCCCTCGTTTTTCCTTTGATATACTCAAGAAAACTCCAAATCTCATTCCAACAGATGGCAAATTTGGTTACAGTAAAAAGGCGAAAGCAAACAGCCGCGTCCGGCACCTAGCTAGTCTTCTTGTCTTCCCACCAGCACAGAGCTAAGTGCTTCCACTGGGCGTGGGCATAGTCATTGGCGGACAGTGTCGACGGCCAGCGCGGAGCATGGTGCTTCCACTCGGCCGTGGGTGGGAGCCCACGTGAGGCCCGAGGGCGGCGCTCAAGAGACTCCTGGGCGTGTATGGCTCCAACCCATTATTACGTGAGAGTGTCACGAGCGGAGATCTTGACGTGCATCCATGGCGCCTGACAAGGGCCCCGCCCTGCGCCTCCCCGACCACCATTGCGGTCCCTGGCGACCGCAGGTCCTCTACTGGGGGAAAGGGCTCGCCGGCGCCTCCCCCGGCAGGGACCTACCTCCGTGCACACGCCTTCATTTGGCTGCCCATTTCTTTTGTTTCGCCTCATCGCAAGCAGTTCATTGAACTGAACCGTATGCCCTGCATCGCACACACAATTAAAATCAGAAACGTGTTTGATGCATCCGGCATCGCAAACGTTTTGCACCTTTTTTGATGGTTCTTTTACACCACTGTTTGTGATTATTGCATCGCACATAGTTTCGTCGAAGGGTCTCTGATCATAGTGTCGCGTTAGCAGCAACCTGCAGTAGTGCCCCGAGACCGATGTCGATGCCCCTGTGATCGACTACAATACAAAGCATGAAAGTTGCTCAGAAACCTTTCATTCATGCTTTGTATTTACTGTTTATTCCCCCTCTTCTCTCTGGTAGACCCCGAGACCGATGTAGATGCCCCTGTGATTGACTACGTCATTGACGACTCTTCTTCCCTTTCAGCGGAGCTTCCAGGCAAGCCCCCCCCCCTTGATCACTTTGATATCGCCCGTTCCATTCTCTCTCATGCTTGCATTAGATTTTGCTACTGTAATTGATTGCTCCTATTCTGATGCATAGCCTGCTTTTGTAACCTACTTATTGTTACCTACCTGCTTATCCTAAACTGCTTAGTATAGGTTGGTTAGTGATCCATCAATGACCCCCACCTTGTCCTTGTTGCCCCTGCTTCATCATCACGACTCGATCAACGTGATCGACGACTAGATCCCGACACCTCACATCACATCACACCCCCTTTGTTGCTCGACTCTGCATAGTTACTATCGAGTGCCGAGGGTGATACCTCGTAACGCACTCCTGATGATAACTCTGTAGTGTAGCTATTCAATCGTGGTCATCGAGGGTGATTCCTCTTTCCTCACTCCCGATATGACTTTGTCGTGCAACCCCTCAAGTGTGGACCTCGAGGGTGATTCCTCCTACGTTCACGTTGATGATTACATGAGTGGAATCCATCGAGGGTGATTACTTGGGTTTTCCCCCTTGTTGTTTTGGACACATGGTTACCTGGACTTTACTTGAGACCATTATTGAAGTCGGGTCGGCCCTAAGGGGTACCCGCGAGTTGATGTGAAAGTCGGGCGGGCCCGTAGAAACGATGATGGCCCGAGCTCCACTGCCTCCATCCCTGGCTCATATTCCTCGTGCGTGGCGGCCGACAGGAGACTTCTTAGAGCCAAACTATGGCATATGGGCAGCTCCGTGTTGTGGCAGTGGCCCTTTTCCCAATGACCTCCTATGTCGGGGCTCATATTACAATCGACGACGATGGCCCGCTCTCTGGTTGAGGTGGTTTTTTTTGCCTTGTGTTGGCCTAAAGTGGTATTTACTACAAAGATCGACGTCCAGGTTCTTGTGGCCGCCACCCACCACGTTGTCTAGAAGCAGTCGCTTGTCGCCAAGGTACCTAGCCCCCTCATCCTCATTCCTTCCTCTTGCTACTCATATGTATGCAGGGCAACGAAAAGTCACAGCGACGTAGTCCATCGACTCCATCCCTTCTACATATGTCTGACTTGGTGGTGGTCTCCTTTCCTAGTCGTCGGTTCACGTACACTGCTAAATTTGTTTGGAAATTGTTACTAAGGAAGCACGTGTGTCCTTGTTGGTTCATCTATTGTGTTGCGTGGATAATGATGTCTTGAATGACACTTATGTTCTAAGGACCACTAAAATTGTCCATGCCACGGCAGATTCTTTTTAATTTTTACAAGATTGCGTGCACAAACATATTAATGGTTGTTCTAGTAAATCCATGTTTAGGGATGGTTAATAAACTTTTCTGTAAGTGGTGGCACAAGTGACATCCAAGTTTTTGATGAGTAGTTTCTTGCTTCCGCTCTCAACTTATGAGAAAATGAAAACTAGCGTTGCCAGTTAATGGTGGGGTATAGGGGGTGGCCGCAAGAAAATGACTAGCGCTCATGGGAGTGGCTATCTACACCTATGTCCTTCGGTGGGATGGGCTTCCGTGACATGGCACTGTTTAACCAGGCTATGTTGGTGCATTTGTGCTGGCGTCTCATTACTGAACCCGAGTCTTTTGTGCTCCAGTGTACTCAAGGGTCGATACTTCCTTGAAGGTCGTTTTTTGGATGTAGCAAAGCCAAGACCATATTATTTCACATGGAGGAGCCTACTCTTTGGTTGTGAGCTTATCAGGGGAGCCCGATGGGGCTGGCAATGGTGTGAAGATCAGAATACTTGAGGACAGTTGGATCCCAGGTTTCCTTCCAGGTACTTTCATGCCTTTGCTACCAGTTTCTGTTAACGCCATGGTTTAGTTTCTGCTTGATGCTTCTTTGTTGACTTGGAATGAGGAACTAGACTATAGTTTCTTTGTGGAGACCATTTCTGAACAAATACTTCTGATCCTATCAGCCACGATGGAGGGGAGGATTTCCTCTCATGGCCCTATGAAAAACACGGCATCTTCTCGGTAATGTCCGGCTACAATTTTGCATGTGTGAGTTTTTCTTCTTTTCGGAAAGTGATAAAGGACATGGCTTGTCCTCTGACCTTCATCAGCAAGAGAAGCAACAGAAGCAGCAACGGAAGCAACGGAAGACCATTTGGCCTGTTAACTGTCCAAATAAGATGGAGATTGTTGTGTCGCGGGCTGCGCATGATTCCTTACCCACTGGTCATCAATTGATTTATCGCCACGTTTTTTAAGATGACGATTGTCGTTTCTGTAACCGAGCAGAGCATGTTGAGCTCCTATGTCCTTTATCGAAAAATGTCCTTTTGCCCAGTCGGTCTGGAGCTGTGTCAAGGTGATACAAAAATTCTCCTTGACAGAGCTCCATGATGCAAAAAATCCATGCAGCCGCGTCTTCCGCCAAAGGCGCTTCAGGAAACGACTCCAACGCCGCACGACGGCATGCACGAGTGCACGTACCTATGTCTCCCCTCCATCTTCTCCACCACCCTCCCAAACTTGGCAAACGCTCCTAATCGCCCCCATTTTCCCCCGTTAAGCCCGCAGCCAGGCCGGCGAGGCTGCGTGCATGCATGCGGCGACGTCGGCCGGCAGCATGGCCTCGATCGAGCTCGGGCGCGGCGGCGCTGGTGGCAGCGGGAACGGCATCGGCAGGCCCGCCAGGACGACGTCCAAGAAGCGGCTCGTGATGATCATCGCCGACCCGGGCCGCGAGTCCACGGCGGCGATGGACTGGGCACTCTCCCACGCCGTCGTCGAGGGTGACGACATCCTGCTTCTCCACGTCAACATGCCGCCGAGCGGCGCCCCCGGCGGCGCGGCCCCTCCGCGAACCGGCTCCGTCGGCAGCAGCAGCGGCTCCCAGCTGGCCGTGTTCCTCGGTGGCGGGGGCTCCGCGGACGGGGAGTTCATGGAGACGATGCGCGCCGCGTGCAAGGCGCGGCACCCGCGCGCTAGGGTCCACGCGGAGCGCGTCGAGCCGGCAACCGAGGGCCGCGAGGCCAAGGCCCAGACCATCCTCGCCGAGTCCCAACGCCGCGGCGTCGAGCTCCTCGTCATCGGTCACCACCGCTTCTCCGCCTTCCTCAGGTAAACCAAACCCCCCAATCCATGTCGTCGATCTCCTCATCGCACAGACGCGACCGAAACAACTAATCTTGCGTGCGCAGGTTGCGGAGCGCGAGCGGGACGAGCCGGCCGAGACACGACAGCACGGCGGAGTTCTTGATCGAGCACAGCAAGTGCTTGTGCGTGAGCGTTCAGAAGAAGGGCAAGAACGCCGGCTACCTGCTCAACACAAAGACCCACAAGAACTTCTGGCAACTCGCATGAACATGCACGCACACATACATACACGTGCCCATCGATTAGATTGATCGAAATTACATTCTTCAATTATCGCGTACGTGTACGGCATGTTAATTTAGAGAAATGAATGTTTGATTGCATCAAGAGAAAAATATACTTTTTATCCCTCAACTTTCGATGGAGTCTAGATTTGGTCCCTCAACTTCGAAACCGGACAACTTGCACCCCCAACTATTGAAACCGGACAAGGTTCATCCCTAGTCTCGGCTTTGAACGGTTTTGGTGCTAACTCTCCCTGGTTTTGACCGGTGCTGACTTAAATACATGTATATATTTCAAATCCGTGAATCATTTGAAATTCATGTATTTTTTTTCAAATCTCTATATTTTTCATATTCGCGTAAAAATTTCAAATTCACATACCTTTTTGAAATCCACGTAACTTTTCCAAATTTGCATACTTTTTCTAGTCCGCGTTTTTTCTCAAATACACGTACTTTTTCAAGTTCGTGTACTGCTTTTAAATCCGTGTACTTTTTTCAAATTCATGAACTTTTGTATAAAGTACACGAATTTGAAAAAAAGCACGTGGACTTGAAAATGGTACAAAATAAACGGATTCGAAGAAAGTACGTGAATTTGAGTCAAAACATGGTAAAAATCAGGGAACTCGACATCAAAACCGGTCAAAACCCTGTCCATGGACGAACCTTGTCCGGTTTTAGTAGTTGAAGGTGCAAGTTGTTCGGTTTTGAAGTTGAGGGAACAAATCTAGACTCCGCCAAAAATTGAGAAACGAAAAATATACTTTTCTCTTGCATCAATGAGTTCTGTGACAAAAAGGTTTCCCCCATTTTATATTATAAAGCCACGGTATCAACAACAAACAACATCCAAAGGATAAAGTTCAAGGTCCAAACACACACAACAAGTCACGAGAGATATAGAAAATAAAGAGAGAAAAAGTAGGTAATGAAAAAGAAAATCCAAATGCACCTTGCTCGTGCCTTGTTTTGCTGGACTCCATCAAGGACGTATAGGAGGAACTCCCGAAACAGGCAATTGAAAGCTTTTGAGATGTCAATCTTCCTTTAGCGACTTCCATCTCGCTCGTGTGCGCTGCCACGAGGTGGCAGCCCGGCCCTCCTCCCCCCCACCTCGGTGCATTGGCAGGCGAAGCCCAACGGGATGCTCCTCCCCCTCATGCAGTCTCGACAGCGCAATGTGGATCTCCGCCAACATGCCCCACGCTCAACACAACGTCATGGGGAGTTGTGTGGCGTGGCGTGGTGTGGGTGCAGTCGGCGCACGTTGGAGCGCTGTGGCTGCACAGTGGGAGGCACATCCGAGGTGGCGGCGAGGTGGCTAGAACTGGTGCTGTGATACGTCCATTTTGCATCATGCTTTTATATCGATATTTATTGCATTATGGGCTGTTACTTCACATTATGTCACAATACTTATGCCTATTCTCTCTTATTTTACAAGGTTTACATAACGAGGGAGAATGCCGGCAGCTGGAATTCTGGGCTGGAAAAGGAGCAAATATTAGAGACCTATTCTGCACAACTCCAAAAGTCCTGAAACTCCACGGAATATCTTATAATAAATAATAAAAAATCCTCGCCAAAGATGAAGATCAGTGGGCCCACACCCTGTCCACAAGGGTGGGGGCGCCCCCCTAGGGCGCGCCCCCTACCTCGTGGGCCCCCTGGTGGCTCTCTGATGCCCATCTTCTGCTATATGAAGTCTCTTGTTGAGGAAAAAACAAGAAGCAACCTTTCAGGACGAGACTCCGCCGCCACGAGGCGGAACCAATCTAGGGCTCCGGCAGAGCTGTTCTGCCGGGGACACTTCCCTCCGGGAGGGGGAAATCATCGCCATCATCATCACCAATGCTCCTCTCATCGGGAGAGGGCAATCTCCATCAAAATCTTCACCAACATCATCTCATCTCCAAACCCTATTTCATCTCTTGTATCCAATTCTTGTCTCCAAGTTTGGGATTGGTGCTAGTATGTTGCTATTAGTGTCGATTACTCCTTGTAGTTGATGCTAGTTGGTTTATTTGATGGAAGATCATATGTTCAGATCCTTTATGCATATTATTACCCCTCTGATTATGAACATGAATATGCTTTGTGAGTAGTTACGTTTGTTCCTAAGGACATGGGAGAAGTCTTGCTATTAGTAGTCATGTGAATTTGGTATTCGTTCGATATTTTGATGAGATGTATGTTGTCTAGCCTCTAGTGGTGTTATGTGAACGTCGACTACATAACACTTCACCATTATTTGGGCCTAGAGGAAGGCATTGGGAAGTAATAAGTAGATGATGGGTTGCTAGAGTGACAGAAGCTTAAACCCTAGTTGCGTTGCTTCGTAAGGGGCTGATTTGGATCCACTTGTTTCATGCTATGGTTAGGTTTACCTTAATACTTTTGTTGTAGTTGCGGATGCTTGCAATAGAGGTTAATCATAAGTGGGATGCTTGTTCAAGTAAGAACAACACCCAAGCACCGGTCCACCCACATATGAAATTATCAAAGTACCGAACGCGAATCATATGAACGTGATGAAAACTAGCTTGACCATATTCCCATGTGTCCTCGGGAGCGCTTTTCCTTATATAAGAGTTTGTCCAGGCTTGTCCTTTGCTACAAAAAGGATTGGGCCATCTTGATGCACTTTATTTACTTTTGTTACTGGCTGCACGTTACAAATTATCTTATCACAAAGCTATCTGTTATCACTTATTTCAGTACTTGCAGAGAATACCTTGCTGAAAACCGCTTATCATTTCCGTCCGCTCCTCGTTGGGTTCGACACTCTTACTTATCGAAAGGACTACGATAGATCCCCTATACTTGTGGGTCATCAAGACTCTTTTCTAGCACCGTTGCCGGGGAGTGAAGCGCCTTTAGTAGGTGGAATTTGTTAAGAAAAAAAATTATATAGTGTGCTGAAATTTACCGTCACTTGTTACTATGGAAAGTAATCCTGTGAGGGGCTTCTTCGGGGTATCTTCACCCCAACCAGTAGAGCAAAGAGTTGCTCCTCAACCTACTGAACCTATTGAAAATGAAATTCCTTTTGAATTTCCTTCGGGTATGATAGAAAAACTGCTAGCTAATCCTTTTACAGGAGATGGAACAAAGCATCCGGATGAGCACTTAATATATGTGGATGAAGTTTGTGGATTATTTAAGCTTGCAGGCATACCCGATGATGTTGCTAAGAAGAAAGTCTTCCCTTTATCTTTGAAGGGAGACGCATTGACATGGTATAGGCTATGTGATGATACGAGATCATGGAACTATAGAAGATTGAAATTGGAATTTCATCAAAAGTACTGCCCTATGCATCTTGTTCATCGTGATCGCAATTATATATATATATATATATATAATTTTTTGCCTCGCGAAGGATAAAGCATCGCTCAAGCTTGGGGGAGGCTTAAATCAATGTTATATTCATGCCCCAATCATGAGCTCCCAAGAGAAACAATTATTCAAAATCTTTATGCTCGGCTTTCTGAAAACAATCGCACCATACTCGATACTTCTTGTGCTGGCTCTTTTATGATCAAGACTATTTGATTTAAATGGGATTTATTGGATAGAATTAAACGCAACTCTGAAGATTGGGATCTCGACGAAGAGCATGAAGAAGAAAGATTATTGAAAACTCTGAAGAAGCACCGCGCTGCTATTGGATATACTCTTGATGATCTTAAGGGCATTAGTCTCACTCTATGTCAACATAAAATAAATTTGGAGGCGGACGCCAAACCAGTCTGTGATCCTCAAAAATGTTTGAATCCTAAAATGAAAGAAGTGGTAAGAAAAGAAATACTAAAGCTTCTGGAGGCAGGTATAATTTATCCTGTTGCTGATAGTCAGTGGGTAAGTCCTGTTCATTGTGTCCCTAAGAAGGGAGGTATTATTGTTGTTCCTAATGATAAAGATGAATTAATTCCACAAAGAATTATTACAGGTTATAGGATGGTAATTGATTTCCGCAAATTAAATAAGGCTACCAAGAAAGATCATTACCCCTTACCTTTTATTGATCAAATGCTAGAAAGATTATGCAAACATACACATTATTGCTTTCTAGATGGTTATTCTGGTTTCTCTCAAATACCCGTGTCAGCTAAAGATCAATCAAAAACTACTTTTACATGCCCTTTTGGTAATTTTGCTTATAGACGTATGCCTTTTGGTTTATGTAATGCACCTGCTACCTTTCAAAGATGCATAATGCCTATATTCTCTGACTTTTGTGAAAAGATTTGTGACGTTTTCATGGACGACTTTTCCGTCTATGGATCCTCTTTTGATGATTGCTTGAACAATCTTGATCGAGTTTTGCAGAGATGTGAAGAAACTAATCTTGTCTTGAATTGGGAAAAGTGCCACTTTATGGTTAATGAAGGTCTTGTCTTGGGGCATAAAGTTTCTGAAAGAGGTATTGAAGTTGATAAAGCCAAGGTTGATGCTATTGAAAAGATGTCATGTCCCAAGGACATCAAAGGTATAAGAAGTTTTCTTGGTCACGCTGGATTTTATAGGAGGTTCATTAAGGACTTCTCAAAAATTTCTCGGCCTCTGGCTAATTTATTACAAAAAGATATACCATTTGTCTTTAATGATGATTGTGTAGAAGCATTTGAAATACTTAAGAAAGCATTGATCTCTGCACCTATTGTCCAACCACCTGATTGGAATTTACCCTTTGAAATTATGTGTGATGCTAGTGATTATGTTGTAGGTGATGTTCTAGGGCAAAGAGTTGATAAAAAATTAAATGTTATCCATTATGCTAGTAAGACTCTAGACAATGCTCAAAGAAATTATGCTACTACTGAAAAAGAATTCTTAGCAGTTGTATGTGCTTGTGATAAGTTCAGACCTTATATTGTTGATTTTAAAGTAACTATCCACACCGATCATGCTGCTATTAAATATCTTATGGAGAAGAAAGATGCTAAACCTAGACTTATTAGATGAGTTCTCTTGCTACAAGAATTTGATTTGCATATTGTTGATAGAAAAGGAACTGAGAACCCCGTTGCAGACAACTTATCTAGGTTAGAAAATGTTCTTGATGACCCACTACCTATTGATGATAGCTTTCTTGATGAGCAATTAAATGTTGTAAGTACTTCTCGTAATACTCCTTGGTATGTTGATTATGCTAATTACATTGTTGCTAAATTCATACCACCTGGCTTCACATACCAACAAAAGAAAAAGTTTTTCTATGATTTGAGACATTACTTTTGGGATGACCCACATCTTTATAAAGGAGTAGATGGTGTTATTAGACGTTGTGTATCTGAGCATGAACAGGAATAGATCCTACGCAAGTGCCACTCAGAAGCCTATGGAGGACACCACGCGGGAGACAGAACTGCACATAAGGTATTGCAATCCGGTTTTTATTGGCCTACTCTCTTCAAGGATGCCCGTAAGTTCGTCTTCTCTTGTGATGAATGCCAAAGAATTGGTAATATTAGTAGACATCAAGAAATGCCTATGAATTATTCACTCGTTATTGAACCATTTGATGTTTGGGGCTTTGATTATATGGGACCTTTTCTTGCCTCCAATGGATACACACATATTTTAGTCGCTGTTGATTACGTTACTAAGTGGGTAGAAGCTATTCCAACTAGTAGTGCTGATCATAACATCTCTATTAAAATGCTTAAAGAAGTTATTTTTCCAAGGTTTGGAGTCCCTAGATATTTAATGACTGATGGTGGTTCATAGTTCATTCATGGTGCTTTCCGTAAAATGCTTGCTAAATATGACGTCAATCATAGAATTGCATCTCCTTATCACCCACAGTCTAGTGGTCAAGTAGAATTGAGCAACAGAGAGCTCAAATTAATTTTGCAAAAGACTGTCAATAGGTCTAGAAAGAATTGGTCTAAGAAACTTGATGATGCATTATGGGCCTATAGAACTGCATATAAAAATCCTATGGGTATGTCTCCGTATAAAATGGTTTATGGAAAAGCATGTCACTTACCTCTCGAACTAGAACATAAGGCATATTGGGCTATTAAAGAGCTCAATTATGATTTCAAACTTGCCGGTGAGAAGAGGTTATTTGATATTAGCTCACTTGATGAATGGAGAACCCAAGCTTATAAAAATGCCAAGTTGTTTAAAGAAAAAGTCAAAAGATGCCATGACAAAAGGATACAAAAGCGTGAGTTTAATGTAGGTGATTATGTATTGCTATACAACTCTCGTTTAAGATTTTTTGCAGGAAAACTTCTCTCTAAATGGGAAGGCCCCTACGTTATCGAGGAGGTCTATCGTTCCGGTGCCATAAAAATCAACAACTTCGAAGGCACAAACCCGAAGGTGGTAAACAGTCAAAGAATCAAACACTATATCTCATGTAATCCCATAAATGTTGAAACCAATGTTATTGAAACCGTAACCTCGGAGGAATACATAAGGGACACTTTCCAGAACGTTTCAGACTCCGAAAAGGAATAGGTATGTGGTACGGTAAGTAAACCGACTCCAAAATAATTTTTAAGGCAATATTTCTCCGTTTTGTAATATTTAGAAAAATAGAAAAAATAAGTAGCAGTCCGAGAAGGACACGAGGGCCCCACGAGGGTGGAGGACGCGCCCCCTACCTCGTGAGCACCTCGTGTGCCTTCCGGACTCCGTTTTCTTGCACGATACATATTTTGGTCGGTAAAAATTCATTATATATTATCCCGAAGGTTTTGACTCATGTATCACGCAAATATCCTCTATTTTTGTTTCAAGCTGTTGTTGCTGCAGATTAGAGCAAGATGTCTTCTCAAGAGTCAGTCGGGGAGAGCCGGGTATCTAATCCGGCACCGGAACCAAGGGCAAACAGCGACGCTGACCCCTTTGGGTCAGCAACGGAGGAAGAGATGGAGGCTGACTTGATGAGGGTAGATGCCATGGAAGATCAAGAAGTCACTTCTTGCTTCCAAGTTGGGTTCACGATGGGGGAACTACAGAGCTCAGCTATTCCAAACTCGTTTATCCCTTCCAATGTCAGATTTCTTTCTTATGAAAATATGAAGAGGAGTGTCACTTGTTCTCCCGCAGCTATGCAAAACCCTTGGGTGCAAGGAGCTTTAGCCGTCACAGGAAAGCTTCGTAAGGAAATAATGGACCTCAAGCAGCAAGTCAATAAGCTCGAGGAGGAAAACCGTATCTTGAGGGGAATCATCGCCAAGAATATTACACCAACAACAAAGAAGGAGACATAATCACATGGGTATGGGCACTCCCCTTGGCAACTGCCAAGCTTGGGGGAGGTGCCCCGGTATCGTATCACAAACACATCTCCCATCTTTACCATTTTTCTTAGTTCAATCCTATTAGTAGTATTTTGATCTAGTAGAATAAAGTTTATGGCATGATCTAGTTTTGAGTTTTGCTTTATGATCTCTCTTTGTAATCGAGTCCGTGATATATATATATATATAATAAAGATTAGTGTTGAGTCAAGGGCTTGATTATTTTGCCATGATCTTGAGTGAATAAAAGAAAATAAGAAAAAGAATAAAAAGAAACAAAGAGTTCATATTGATCTTATCGAGAGTAATGACTTCACATAGAAAGAGTATGATGATTAAAAGTTGTTGGGAGTTGGCAGACATAGCTTTGGTCATCGTTGCAATTAATAGGAAGTAATAAGGAAAGAGGGGTTCACATATAAATATACTATTATTGACAACTTTTATGATTGGGAGCACTCATTAAAATATGACATGCTAAAGAGTTGATGTTGGACAAGGAAGACAATGTAATGAGTTATGTTTTCTTATATCTAAGATAAAGTATATTGTCATGGATCCTCTAACATGTTGAGCTTGCCTTTCCCCCTCGTGCTAGCCAAATTCTTAGCACCAAGTAGAAATACTACTTGTGCTTCCAATACCCTTAAACCAGTTTTGCCATGAGAGTCCACCATATCTACCTATGGATTGAGTAAGATCCTTCAAGTAAGTTGTCATCGGTGCAAAGCAATAAAAATTGCTCTAAATATGTATGATTGATTGGTGTGGGAGAAATAAGCTTTATACGATCTTGTGATGTGGAAGTAATAAAAGCGACAGACTGCATAATAAAGGTTCATATCACAAGGGGCAATATAAAGTGACGTTATTTCGCATTAAGATTTTATGCATCCAACCATAAAAGCGCATGGCAACCTCTGCTTCCCTTTGCAAAGGGCCTATCTTTCATTATCTTCTACCTTATGCAAGAGTCACGGTGATCTTCACCTTTCCTTTTTCGTTTTATCCTTTGGCAAGCCCAGCATGTTGGAAAGAACCTGATATATATATCTAATTGGATGTAGGGGAGCGTGAGTTATTATTGTTGACATTACCCTTGAGGTAAAATGTTGTGGGGCGAAACTATAAGCCCCTATCTTTCTCTGTGTCCGATTAAAACTCCGTAACCACAAGTATTGCGTGAGTGTTAGCAATTATGAAGGACTAGATGATAGTTGAGTATGTGGACTTGCTTTTTAGCTCTAACATAGACTCTTTCTGATGTTATGATAAATTGCAATTGCTTCAATAACTGAGGTTATAGTTTGTTGGTTCTCAATAGGGTTTCTGATTCATACTTTTGCATTGTGAATAGATCATCACTTGAACATAAGTAATCATATGAAAATATCCATATATGTTGTTGTTATGAGAATAATCATGATGCCTTCATGTCCGTATTTTATTTTTGTCGACGCCTCTACCTCTAAATATGGGGACATATTTATTGTTATCGGCTTTCGCTTGAGGACAAGCGAGGTCTCAGCTTGGGGGAGTTGATACGTCCATTTTGCATCATGCTTTTATATCGATATTTATTGCATTATGGACTGTTACTTTACATTATGTCACAATACTTATGACTATTCTCTCTTATTTTACAAGGTTTACATACGGAGGGAGAATGCCGGCAGCTGGAATTCTGGGCTGGAAAAGGAGCAAATATTATAGACCTATTATGCACAACTCCAAAAGTCCTAAAACTCCACGGAATATCTTATAATAAATAATAAAAAATCCTCGCCAAAGATGAAGACCAGGGGGCCCACACCCTGTCCACGAGGGTGGGGGGCGCCCCCCCTAGGGCACGCCCCCCTACCTCGTGGGCCCCCTGGTGGCTCTCCGATGCCCATCTTCTGCTATATGAAGTCTCTCGTCGAGGAAAAAACAAGAAGCAACCTTTCGGGACGAGACTCCACCGCCACGAGGCGGAACCAATCTAGGGCTCCGGCAGAGCTGTTCTGCCCGGGACACTTCCCTCAGGGAGGGGGAAATCATCGCCATCGTCATCACCAACGCTCTTCTCATCGGGAGAGGGCAATCTCCATCAACATCTTCACCAGCACCATCTCATCTCCAAACCCTAGTTCATCTCTTGTATCCAATTATTGTCTCCAAGTCCGGGATTGGTGCTAGTAGGTTGCTAGTAGTGTTGATTACTCCTTGTAGTTGATGCTAGTTGGTTTATTTGGTGGAAGATCATATGTTCAGATCCTTTATGCATATCATTACCCCTCTGATTATGAACATGAATATGCTTTGTGAGTATTTACGTTTGTTCCTGAGGACATGGGAGAAGTCTTGCTATTAGTAGTCATGTGAATTTGGTATTCGTTCGATATTTTGATGAGATGTATGTTGTCTAGCCTCTAGTGGTGTTATGTGAACGTCGACTACATAACACTTCACCATTATTTGGGCCTAGAGGAAGGCATTGGGAAGTAATAAGTAGATGATGGGTTGCTAGAGTGACAGAAGCTTAAACCCTAGTTTATGCGTTGCTTCGTAAGGGGCTGATTTGGATCCATATGTTTCATTCTATGGTTAGGTTTACCTTAATACTTTTGTTGTAGTTGCGGATGCTTGCAATAGAGGTTAATCATAAGTGGGATGCTTGTTCAAGTAAGAACAACACCCAAGCACCGGTCCACCCACATATCAAATTATCAAAGTACCGAACGTGAATCATATGAACGTGATGAAAACTAGCTTGACGATATTCCCATGTGTCCTCGGGAGCGCTTTTCCTTATATAAGAGTTTGTCAGGCTTGTCCTTTGCTACAAAAAGGATTGGGCCATCTTGATGCACTTTATTTACTTTTGTTACTGGCTGCACGTTACAAATTATCTTATCACAAAGCTATCTGTTATCACTTATTTCAGTACTTGCAGAGAATACCTTGCTGAAAACCGCTTATCATTTCCGTCCGCTCCTCGTTGGGTTCGACACTCTTACTTATCGAAAGGACTACGATAGATCCCCTATACTTGTGGGTCATCATGCTGAAGTGGTCTTTGGTAGTGCAGGATGGCTCCTTCGAAAACGGTGTGTCGCGGCCTGCTCGATGCTGCCCAGGGTGGCCGGCAGCGTGAGATGGTGGTATACATTTCTTCGATAGACAGTGTCGGGCAGGATCTAGGGTTTAGGCGGTAGAGGGCCTCAGGGATTGTTCCTTGGTTGGATCTGAACGATCGGATTTGGCCCATGGAGGCCTACTACCCCAGTGGTTCGCTTTGGGCGGGTACTGCCCCGACGTCGTGTGGTGGGTAGTTGACCCGTGATGTGATGTTGGCTAGAGCGGTGATCCTCATTTCCCGTCTATGGTGGGCCTGGATCCAGATGGCATCTGGCACCCGTCGTTGGGTGCCCTTTGCGCGTGGGCCGGCATTTGAATTGGCCGATCCTTACCATGGTGGTGTTACGATATGATGGTTCCCCGCTTGCGTTTTCCGTCCCAAGGTGACCACTTTTTAGTAGCCCGGCGTCCGGGTAGCGGTGGGGTGTCTCTCCTAGAAGCCGGGGAGACAACCCTGGATGGTGAGGCTGCATGGATGGGTCTGTGGCGAGCAACATTGCAGCGGTGGTGGTGTCTCCTCTTGGCTATGTGGGTAGCAAGGGGAGGGTTGGCAGGTGATCCTAGTGTCACTGTGGCTTCGGTGGGGGTGGCTCCCTGTTCTAGATCTAGAGGCCTTGCTCTGGCGATGGTGGGGCCTCCTTTGCAGGTTGGGTTGGCAACATTGGTTCCGCGGGTGGCACGTGTGCGGGTCTGGAGCCAATAGAGCTTTCAAGTGTCGGGGACAAAGATGGCCTAGACTCCCCATAAGCATCAAGTACTGGTAAGTTGTTCATAGGTAGAACCTCATCCAAAGGAGCAGAGCTGGCAGGTGGTAATAATGGTTGCTACAAATTGAGAGAAATAACTTTAGCAGCAACAACTGTCTGAGTGGATCAATCCAGCAGCGAGACTACAATAGAGGAGCAAGGCCGAGAAGCTACAACATGAGGGGCCTTCTCTTGCAACACATGAATTACTTCAGACAGAACAATTGCAATCGACTGAATATTATGGTGTGCAACAGAAATAGTAGCATGCTTAATAGGATCCACCAGGGGATGCAACAACTGAATTTCACCGGGAACAACAAGATCCTAAGCAGGTGAGTTAACTAAATTCTGAGCTTCAACTAGAGGATCATGGAGATTAAGGCCAAAAGATGCATGGACTCGAGTGGAATTCAAGCAAATTAAAATCCCCCTAGCCATTTTCCTCATTGTCAGGGTTCACTTGCAGAGTATCATCCATCTGTTGATTGTGGAGAGCTGGGCTAAGCTTGGCCGAAAGGGCACTTGGAGATTGCAGTGACCCCCATGCGCTTGAAATGTAGAAAATCTCGAAGAACGCCACGAAGATTAACAAAGACCACCTCACCTTGGAGCATAGAAACCAAAGTGTAAATCACAAGATCTTAATTGGTAGGACTTACAACACCATAGATGACACCAGAGCGCGCCGGCCTCCCCTCCACCTCGATCCCATGGCATCCCTCGGGAAGAAACCGAGAATGATCTAACATAAAGGTGGCCGTCACCGACGACAGAACACTCAAAAGCAGCGGCGACAACAAGGTGGGCACAATAGTCGAGAGAGGGAAGAGTAGTAGAAGAGTTCACTGAGAATGCAAGTCATTCACACTAGAGGCTATGGCAGCTCCTCTGTCAGTGGACCGAGAAGGGCAATAAGAGTCACATGCGGTGGCAAATTGGGCGGACCAGATATATTGGCAAACGACTGTCACGGCTATTCTCCAAAAGTGGACCGAGAAGGGCAACAAGAGTCACATGCGGTGGAAAATTGGGCGGACCAGAGATACTGGCAAGATGACTGTCACGACTATTCTCCAAAAGTGGACAGATTTGTTGCTGATTAATAGAGTCAAAGCAGGAAGCCGCAGCGTTAATTTTGCTTCTGGAGTGACATTTTGGCTGAATGTGGCCCCAATGTCTACATCCTCTACGGCGAATGCGGTTAAAGCACGTGGGTTGTAGATGGTCCATGCATAGGCAGCGAACACGGAAGATGTTTCCTTGGACTTTGGACGGCTAAGAAGGAGCAACCCCTTCGGCCCGGTAGTTTGAATACCCGAAGATGTCGCCCTCCCTAAAGCGATGTTATTGGGAGCAGTTAATATCGAGTTGACTGCTGGAGGGGGCTGAGGAAGACGATCTAAAGCATATTTTGAAAAATGACGATATGAAGTGACATTGCGAGAACTTGAGTGGAAAGTTCTAGGGGTTTGAAGAGCAGATGCTATGATCTGCGTTCATGAGAATGGTCAGGAATTGTTCGTTCTTGCTCGATTTTTTTTTCATACGATTGGAACTCCTTTCTATAGTCCGAGCTTCCATTACCCCAAAAAAGAAAACTCAGATTGAAAAGATCATTAACAATGTTGCCTCCTCTCATGATCGCAAAACCCACATCTTTAGAAGAGACACTGAATCTGAAGGACCAGTTTTGGAGGCAGGAGACCTTGAACCGGGAGGCATGACCACCAAAGAAGGATTGGAGAATGAGACTAACCGAATCATCGTTGATGCGAAGCTTGGACCTAGAGATCTCCGCCACCATGATGAACTCCTTGGATCTTGTCCCATCAAAGTGATATACAGGAACCCGCAAAAAAAAGTGATATATAGGAACTCCAAATTGTTTCCAGACAAAAGCTTCGAAAGCCAAACCTGCTTCAAATTTGAGGTTAGAGAGAACCATGATGGTGATTGCTGCTGATGAAGTGTGCATCGGCGGAGGGGTGACCGCCGTGGCCGAAAGGGACAACGGCGGTTGGGTGGCCACCGCGGCCGGAGAGGCCAGGGGCGCTAGGCAGGGGGGCACGTGTGGGGTGTGCCAGGGAGCCCGGTCGACCTATTTTATTGCAAAACATTATGTTTGGATTGTAATATTTATATTTGAATCATTGGTGCATTCCTATATTTGTCCAATATGATTATGAACGGATGAAGATATTTTTATTTTAATTGTTTCAAGTGCTCCAGATATATATAGACAAAATATAGATGAACATTTAATGCACCGGATTGGATGGTCGCCTCCATATGACAGGTCCCTGCCCCTGGTCATAGGCCATGGTAGCAAGGATGTGGCGTGCAATCCTGGTGAAATCCGTTGCTAATTTGCATCGCCAATTAACGGCAGACTCAAACAAACCCTTTGAACAACAAACCAGCCGTCCAATCAAACAAGCAGCTGAATCCATAGCAAGATTATGAGAGGAGAGAGAGAGAGAGAGAGAGAGAGAGAGAGAGAGAGAGAGAGAGAACCAACTGCACAACGAGCGTCTCATGAACAGATTTCCAAACGTGAAAAATCAATTATCAATCTCTTCACTCACACATACATCATTTCTCCCTTCATTTCTTTACACCACTCTGACTCTGCACACGCACGCACAACACACCACGGCTCCAGGCACAAGGCAGGCAGGAGACACACGCACAGTCAACTACTGACTGGAGCAACCCGATCTGAGTCACGAGCCCATGTAAGCAGAGACGGAGGGAGAGAAGGAAACACCAAAGAAGAAGAAGCCAAGTTCCAAGACAAACAGCCAAGAATGAGACTTGCCTACCACCCAAGCAAATCTATCGAGTCATCCTCTCTCTCGCCTCCGCCGCGCCATCACCTGCTGCGCCGGGCTCCCCCTTGCACTGCAGCCTGCCCCAGCACCGCCGCCTCTGTCGACGACGACAGCCAGCTTCACCGCCACCGCCATTGACCTGCGCTAGCTGCTCCTGAGGGCTGAGATGTGGCGGAGGGAAGAAGAAGAAGAAGAAGCAGAGAGGCGAAGAAATAGAGGGGGCGGAGGGAGGTTTGGACAGTGCTATCAAGCCCTTTTTCTACTACCTCACCAGTGACGGCCGCATCCACTTCTCATTGGCAGAAAGGTGATCGGTCGAGGTGGCGACGGACTAAACTAATGGCGATGGTTAGCGCATGGACAGGGCTCTCTTGGAATCTACACGCACTAAACTACTAGACAGAGTTGGGATCTTGAGAAATCTCCCGCCTTTCTATATCACCATCCACTGCCGCGGAGTGACGGGATCGAGCATTCGCCAATGGCAGTTTCGTCAACATGCATGGCCCATGGGTGGTTGATCGGATTGTTGTGGAGTACCATTACTAGAATCTGGACGACAACGAAGTTATTAACAAGGAGAAGAAAATTCTACAAGTAGATGGCAGTGCATACGCACACGCCCTTGTAACCGCCGGAAAAGGCAAGTGTATGTGCATGGAGCACAAGAATTTTTCGTACGAATTCGCTTGTTCAGAACGAGAAACTGAGGGATTGATTAATAATAAGTGTGTGATCAACCAAGACATATGCCGCCCCGAAAAACAGGAACTCAAAAGGGTAGAATTAGAGCAACCCAACGAGGCGACCCATTTTTCCCAAGTGCGTCCGTTTGTGTCGTGACGAACAGAAAACTCGGCCCAACGCGCCGACTCAAACGGATATGCGTCCGCTTTTCGTCCGCCTGCTGACTCATTCCTGACCCATTTTTGAGTCTCATTTGCGTCCGCGCGGCCACGAGACGGATGAGCGCGGCGCCCGCCTACTCCCCCTGGCCAGCCAGTCGATAGCAAAGCCTCCACCATGTCCCTTCACTTTCTCCAAAACCCTCCCGCCCCCACGCACTCCCGCCGCTCGCCATGGAAGACGATCTCGATGCCGCCGCCGGCCTTGCCCCCCTCGCTTCGTCCGGCATCACCGCCCCCTCTGGCAAAGGCATACACCCCATCCCCCCTCCCCGGCAAGACCGCCATCGCGCCCAAGAAAAAGGAGCTGACACCCGAGGAGCGGGACAGGGAGTCGGCGAAGAAAAAGGACAGGAGGCACGTGGCGGATGCAAGGGGCGAAGCAGCCGCCGCGGCCACAGCCGCCGCCGTGAAGCAGGAGGACACCGCCGCCCGCGTCGCGGCGACAACGAGGGAGGCGCTATTGTACCTAGGGTCAAACCCTGACCAGCACGACCTCGTCAACGCCGCCGTGGCCGCGGCCAGCACCGGCTCGTCTGCCTTCCCTCGAATGGTGCTGCCAGAGTCGTTCTGTGCGTCGACGACCCATCTGATTCTCGGCTTCCACGTCTACCCGCAAGCCTCCCGATTCTCCGGGGAATGCTCGCCGGAGGTAAGCGTGGTGGCGCCTTTCACGCCCACGCCCGCACCCATCGACCTCAACGCCACACCATTTTTCGATGGCTCGTCATCCGGTGAGGCGAGGAAACTCACGCGGGAGATGCCAGCCGACATGCTCCCCGGCGCCCGCAACCTCTTTGATAGAATGCCGACGGCCGGCGACGACGAGATGTCCAAACGTTTCATGGAGAGCATCCTCTTCGAGGGTGGTACGGCGGCCGCTGGAGGTGCCGCTGCGGCTGTCTACTATCCCGATGAGACACAAAGCTAGGACGGCCGAGGGTCGTTTGCGCCCTCGACCTTTGATAAGCTGGCATGCAGGCCACCTTCATGCGAGATCAGATCGGCCTGGACCTGGACGGCTTCCCGCTCGACCACAAGTTTTCGGAATACTACGACCTCGAGGAAGAGGATGAGTTGAACATCGACGCGGAGCCTATGTTTGAGGACGAGCTCGCCAACCAAGCCGCCGGGGCGAAGCCGAAGCGTAAGAACAAGCGGACGAAGGCATACACGACGTCCAAGGACAAACTCCTTTGTGAGTGTTGGAGGTACTTTGGGCAAGACCCCAAGGTCGGCGCCGAACAAAAGGCATCAACCTTTTGGACTCGTGTCTATCGTGAGTTCCATGAACGCAAGAAGTTTCCGCCGTACGAAATGCAAAGCACGCGTGGGTGGGTGTCCATCTCAAAGCGATGTAAGGTGATCCAACAAGAGTGCAACAAGTTTTGTGCCACTTTTAAGAGCATCAAGGCACGCCCCGTAAGCGGCGTCGGCATGCAAGACATGGTATGCATGCATGCGCCCCTCTTTGTGTCATTTCATTTATGCTTGAATGTCCATTTCCATTTCCATTTGACAATATGCTTGCATGCATTTCATTTGTAGGCATTCCAAGCTTTGGAGGCATTTAAGGTCCAACACGATGGCAAGTCCTTCAACCTATCCCATTGTTGGAGGGTCATCAAAGACGAGGAGAAGTTCAAGGCACAATATAACGCCCTCATGTCGCATGGGGGGAAGAAAGTCGTGGAGGAGGTTGGGGAGGGCGCGAAGCCACGATCGCGGGGGAAGACTAACTCCAAGAAGGAGGACAAGCGGGATGCGGCGTAGAACGTCTTGATCGCAACCGTGGAATGCATGATGACCAAGAAGGACTCAAGGGAGAAGAAGCGCCTGCAAGATAAGGAAGACCAAATGAACGCCTTCATGAAGATCCAAAGAAGGGTGCTTGAGATGGAGGCGGAGAAGCAAACGAGGATGCTTGAGATGGAGGCAGAGAAGCAAGCCGAGATGCTAGAGATCGAGGTCGCCAATGCCAAGACCAAGACGAAAGAAGTGGCTCTCGCTAGCATGATGACGGGGGTGGAGATCATGAAGGTGGATCTCAACATCGTGTCGCCAAGGAAGAGGTCATGGTTCGAGAAGATGCAGGCCGACATGCTCAAGTTCGACGACGAGTGATCTATGACGGCGAGCGCCATCCTTTTTTGTACTTCGGCAAGTGTACTGGCATGACCACGGCTGCGATGGCGTGGTTGAACTCCCGTCCTTTTTTTGTGTGCTGGCATGTGTGCCGGCCGCTGGCAAGTGCAGCAACATGAACTGTGTGATGTTTTTTTAAGATGACATTATATGCCGCCCACTGGCATAGTACCGGCATGAACTTTGGGCGATGGTATGGCCGTTGACATGATCTAAGGCCGCGGGCCTTTTTAAATTTGTGCGCGGACATGAATTATGTCAGAGCCGTTGGACGCACTGTCAACCCAAATGTTAAACAGGACAGACGTCGAGCGGGGGCCGACTCAAACAGACAAAATACGCACAAAAGCGCCGTTCGTTTGGGTCGGCGTGTTGAGTTGTTTTCAGGAAAATTACGGAAAATCTGGATGGCATAAACACTCAAACCCTACAGGAATCAACGGCACATGAAAATTCAAACAAACGTTGGCACTCTTCAAAATTTCCGCTTGAATTACTCATTAAATATGAGGCTTTCAATTCTTGATAAGCTGTTCCTTCGTTCGAAAAGGTTTTCTTTATAGGAGTTCAAGCTTCCAAATATTTTAATTTCTTCTCATGGAACCAGAAATTTCCCCTCGCTAACGAAAAAGAAATGGCACGTCTCATCGCACCCCTGTTAGGTGCTGATTAATTAAGGGTGGGCCGTCCAGTCACCACTCCCAGCAGGCAGGTAGTGTACGGACACCCAGTATTATCGCTAATAGGTTACATCATTACATATTGAGATGAGAGCATGTTTACAAGTCTGTCGGCGCAGTGTTCAGATAGTAGACGGAGTAGGCCATGTACCGGTCAATCGATTACTCCCTCCATTTTTATATATAAGGCCACAAATTTAAATTATAGATACCAATGTAAAATTTAATGTCTGCTTTGCAAGTCAGTTTTTCTTTTCGTTTACTGGGATCATTAATACCCTACATGCATGCAAGAAAACTGAGTGGAGGAAGTAGCTGACTGTCATTATGACTGCATGCAAATAACTATTAAACAGGTTGCTAGTACGAGAAAATATCATTAATTTTGCCTCGATTACTGTTGATGGCCTTGTATAGATGCAAAACATATATTTCATAGTGGTCTTGTATATAAAAATGAAGGGAGTATTTCAAATAAATTTTTCTTCTAAAAAGTAGAATATATTTTTCTTTAAGCAAGGGGCTATGCCACAACTTCTCAAACTTGAATCTATAAATACTGATTTGCCGCAAAAATCCATAAATGCTACTATCAATTTTTTTTGAGATGTAATGTCACTATTAATTATGTCTTTTTTCTTAAAGGACGTTTTTGTTAACTTAAAATGTAGCATTAAGCGGATACAAAGCAAAATGAGCAATACTAAATTTCTACATAGTTAGAATGCAAGTATCCAACAAAAGTAAAGATGAAACGACATAACAACAACACTAAAGTCATAAAATACCGACACTATGCCTATCCCTATATTACAGGAGAAGGTGGACTGATTCGGAGATTAAACTGACACATACATTGGTAGATTATGCCTGTATTGCATTAGCCGGGACCGATCCGGATCTCCAGATCGATCCACCTTCTCCTGCAATATGGGCATATGCATAGTGTCGGACAGTTTAATCGAATTCAATCTGGAGAGAAGATGTTGCCATGACATGATGCGGGGCCAATCAAATCCTATCGGAAAGGAATATCCGAAGGGGATAAGTTGAGCACTTGCACAAGGGGATTGTTCTTATCACGTACAATGCAACACAGGGCTGAATGTTTTTCCCGGAGAGTGGCACTGCCTAACCACTTGTCCTTCTAGAAATGAATCTCCAAGCCGCCCCTTATTGCAAACGATCAAAAACGAAAAATGTGTCCCTTTGTCGCTATTAGACCTGCTCAAAAGCGTGAAGCTCTAGGTTTCCAAAATGTCCGGGACACAACATTTTGGCTCAGATATTTATTTCATAATAGGGTTTGTCAAACATCATCCTTAGTAAGTAGTTTGAATAATCATTTATTAAGTAAGGCATCATTCATAACCTAGAGATCATGAATGCGTAGACCACACAAACCACTCTCCATTTGGTTAGCCGATACTTCTTTTTCTTTTTACGTCTCCTTGGGCAAATAATATGGATCTAAAGTAATCTACTATTTGTAAGGCCCTTTTGGAAGTTGGGAAAAAAGAGCATATGGAGAATCATAATTGACAAAACCCGTTCTCCTCCAACCGAGAAAAACTTGCCTTTCCACCTCAATTGTTTTTCCAGGTGCTCTCCTACATATTACCACTATGCATTAGCATTTTTAAGGAAATCGGTAACTGGTAGTTTCTCGGTCGGCTTGGGAGTAGCGATTAATCAGTGAATCGTCCTATTATCTGGATTAATCGGTTGACCATTAATCGGTAGATTAAACAGGAACCTACCAACATATATCTAGTTTTTCAGGTATTATATCATACTCTCATGCTCTCCATTATGTAATATACCAAATATGTAATAATTTGGTCGAACCCTAGCTATTGGGGAATGAGAGGGGGATTGGAGGGGTTACGGGCCAAAATTTTGGGTTGTGTTTGTCCCTAAGTTAATGGGCCAACAACGATTAATCGGTCTCACAACCTATTAATTGGTCTCACAGGCAAGTTAATCGGCTTGACAAGTTAACGTGACGAATATGTGCTATTCGATTCGGCCATCCTACGAGTAGCGATTAACTGGCCCATTAACCGATTAATCGGACGAATTCTTGAACAATGTGCATTAGTGAGGCACTGATAATAGATCGGGATTCCTAAATATTTAATCAGGAATTAGCCTTGTGCACAACAAAATAGGTCCACATATGTGGCAAACACCTCAGTGTCTTCTCCAAAGAAGAAGAAAAACACTTTTATGAAAGTTAATTTTAAGGCCTAACATTTTCAAAAGTGCTTAAAGCAAGAACATCATATTTCAAGCCTTCTCCAAGTCATGTTCCATACAAAGAACTGTGACATCGGCATACTGAAGAATCGAGAGGTCATCATCCTTAAGGTGTGGCACTACTCCTATAATATGACCTTCTTGCTTAGCGTGATTGATTAGGATGGCCAACATGTCAGCAATAGTGTTAAATAACATTGGAGACATGAGTCACTTTGACATAATCTTTTTTGTTAGAAAATAATGGCCAATGTCATCATTAACTTTGACGGCCACAATTACCTCCAGTAATAATTTTTTTTGGATCCACTGTCGTCATTTCTCAGAGAAACCGTTCATTTTCAGAGACTAATGGAGGAACGACTATTTGAATTTGTCGTAAGCCTTTTCAAATTCAACCTTGAATACTACCCCACTCATATTTTTCCAATGCATCTCGTCAACAGTCTCATGTAGGATTATTACTGCATCAGGTACATTTCTTCCTTGCATGAAAGTTGTTTGAGATGGCAGGACCACATAGTTTGCGGCCGCATTGAGCCTATTAGTAGCCACCTTGGTGAAAATCATGAAGATGACAATGAGGAGGCATATGGGTCTATATTGTTGGATCCGCTCAGCCTCCTTAATCTTTGGCAACAAAACAAAATCATCAAAAGTAAGCCTAGATATGTCAAGTTGGCTGACATGTAGAGCATTGAACAATTCCATGTTATTAGACTTAATGATACGAGAAGTTCTCATAGAACTAGAGAATACTTTGCGCGTTGAATTGGTTGATGAAAATTTGGGTTGATAACATTAACCAAAATTAAGAATACATATGACTTATTATAATTTATTATATACAGTTGTAATAATATTTATTAAATATAAGTAGAATAATTGAATGAAATACATATTTCCATGCATGGCTGAATGTTGTCGTGGATCTGTTCTCATGCATGATTTCATGTTGAGGTAAGGTTGTCAGAATCGCGATTTTGAATCGGATCGGAGCTTCGATGGTAAGATCGCAAATCATAGAATCTTCACTATCAGAATCATAGAAACGTAGCTTCTAAGAACTAAAATAATAGAATCATAGGGGTTAGTTTGAATCGTAAAGTCGTAGAATCGTATAACAGAATCGTGATTCGGACAACCTTGTGTTGAGGTGAGCCTTATCTCATTCATAGTTGTATGGTGAGGTAGCATAATTGCATGTTGAGATAAATAAGTTAGTGGGGATGACTCTCTTAGCTATATAGGATTATACGGGGAGGCCATCAAGACCTGGAGCTTTATTATGTTCCATTTGGAACACCGCATCTCTCACCTCCTCTTCAGAGAAAAGCGTTGTAAGTATACCATTATCTTCTGACGTGACTTGTGGAATATAATTTGTTCGGGCCTCATCAAGGGTGACATTCCCATTATCTGGTGCCCCAGACAAATATTTGTAATATTTGGTGATATAATGTTTTAGTTCCACCTAACCTTCAATATGGTACTCATCTTTTTGGAGACTAAAAATGCACTTCCTACTATGATGTCCATTGGCTATCAGTTGGAAATATCTTGTATTGTTGTCTCCATCCAATATTAAGTCATATTTGGATCTTTGGTACCATTTCACTTCCTCTTCTTGCAAGAGATATGCAATCTTCTCGTTGGATTGATTTTTCAAGTCAATTTCTTATAGAGACAAGATGCAAGTTTTTGTGATTTAGTCGAGATCATCAATAATGGTAGACATGCGTTGTTTTTTCTTGTTGATATCACCGGTATGTTTCGCCCATCCTGCTTGGAATTGTGTTGTGGCGCATATTTTAAAGTTCCATATCTAGATTGGCGTGGAAATAAAGAAAAACATCCTACAAACCAATCATCCTAAGGCATGAAATCATCCAAGGATTCTTTTGTAACTAGAGATGGAACCCTGCACATTGCTACGAGAATGAGTAGGAATCATTTTATTGAGCTTTGATTTTATTAAAATATTAGTATTTAGAATAATATGAAAACTGAAACTAAAATAACTATAGGTTATTGTATTTGATTATAGTATGGTTGTAGAATATTTATTTAATATGTGTATCATGTATGGAGCATGTTAACCGTGGGGTCTTTATTGAATATGTGTAGCATGCATGATGCATGCTAAAGGTGAGGTGTTTTTCCATGCATGGCAATGGCTTGGTGAGTTGCTATAGTGCATGTTGAGATAATTTGAGTTAGTGGGGAAGTATGTAGGACATAGGATTCCTTTTGAACCAAATAGCCTTATAGAAAGAACACGATCAAAATACTACTTACAAAAAATGTCAGCACCTCGACAGACCGACTCGCTCACACTTGGGGTGAGGAACATGATCAAATTCGAAGAGGAATTGGTGCATTTCAGATGTATTCCACCAAGCCTGACTTTGATCTGACCATAGGAGCAACTCTAGCAAAGTCACCAAAATGACATCCCATAAAACGAGTGTACAACGCACTGCATAGTATTTTGTGTTGGGGAACGTAGTATTTCAAAATTTTGCCTACGATCACGCAAGATCTATCTAGGAGAAGCATAGCAACGAGCGGGGAGAGTGTGTCTACGTACCCTCGTAGATTGCAAAGTGGAAGCATTTATCAACGCGGTTGATGTAGTCGTACACCTTCACGATCCGTCCCGATCAAGTACCGAACGTACGGCACCTCCGCGTTCAGCACACGTTCAACTCAATTATGTCCTCGCCTTCTTGATCCAGCAAGACGTGCGAAGTAGTAGATGAGTTCCGGCAGCACGACGGCGTGGTGATGGTGTTGGTGAAGAACAATCTCCGCAGGCTTCGCCAAGCAGAACGGAAACTATGACGGATGATAAACTAGAGGGGACGGGGTTGCTGGCACATGGCTTGGTGATTCTTGATGTGTCCTAGGTGCTAGCCCCGCCCCTCTATTTATATGTTGAGCCTTGGGGTCGAAACTGGGAGTAAAAGCCTTCACAAATTTGGTCTTACCCGAAAGGCAAGAGTCCTTCTCGGACTCCAGGGCCAGACGCCAGCGTCCCAGGCGTCTGGGGGTTCCCGGCGTCTGGACCCAGACGCCAGGGACCCTAGTGTCTGGCCCCTGGACTCCGCAAAAATTCCTTTGCGCTTTCCAAAAACCTTATGGGTTTTCCCCTTTGGCCCAAATAAAGTGTTCTCGTACCCAAACATTTCAGGAAACATCCGGAACCCCTTCCGATGAATTCCGGAACCCTTCTGGAGACCAAACACTGTTATCCAATATATCAATATTTATCTCCGGACCATTCTGGAGTTCCTCGTCATGTCCATGATCTCATCTGGGACTCCGAACAACATTCGGTCACCAAAACACATAACTCATAATACAAATCATCATCGAATGTTAAGCGTGCGGACCCTACGGGTTTGAGAACTATGTAGACATGATCGAGACACATCTCCGGTCGATAACCAATAGCGGAACCTGGATGCTCATATTGGTTCCTACATATTCTACAAAGATCTTTATTGGTAAAACCGCAATAACAACATACGTTATTCCCTTTGTCATCGGTATGTTACTTGCCCAAGATTTGATCGTCGGTATCATCATACCTAGTTCAATCTCATTACCGGCAAGTCTCTTTACTCGTTAGGTAATGCATCATCCCATAACTAACTCTTTAGTCACATTGCTTGCAAGGCTTATAGTGATGTGCATTACCGAGAGGGCCCAGAGATACCTCTCCGATACTCGGAGTGACAAATCCTAATTTTGATCTATGCCAACCCAACAAACACCTTCGGAGACACTTGTAGAGCATCTTTATAATCACCCAGTTACGTTGTGACATTTGATAACACACAAGGTGTTCCTCCGGTATTCGAGAGGTGCATAATCTCATAGTTAGAGGAATATGTATAAGTCATGAAGAAAGCAATAGCAATAAAACTTAATGACCCTATGCTAAGCTAACGGATGGGTCTTGTCCATCACATCATTCTCCTAATGATGTGATCCCATTCATCAAATGACAACACATGTCTATGGTCATGAAACTTAACCATCTTTGATTAACGAGCTAGTCAAGTAGAGGCATACTAGGGACACTTTGTTTTGTCTATGTATCCACACATGTATCAAGTTTTCAGTTAATACAATTATAGCATGAATAATAAATATTTATCATGATATAAGGAAATATAAATAACAACTTTATTATTGCCTCTAGGGCATATTTCCTTCAGTCTCCCACTTGCACTAGAGTCAATAATCTAGTTCACCTTGTCATGTGATTTAACACCAATAGTTCACATTTTTATGTGATTAGTTCACATCGCCATGTGACTAATACCCAAAGGGTTTTACTAGAGTCAATAATCTAGTTCACATCGCTATGTGATTAACACCCAAAGAGTACTAAGGTGTGATCATCTTTTGCTTGTGAGAGAAGCTTAGTCAATGGGTCTGTCACATTTAGAGCCGTATGTATTTTGCAAATTTTCTATGTCTACAATGCTTTGCATGGAGCTACTCTAGCTAATTACTCCCACTTTCAATATGTATCCAAATTGAGACTCAGATTCATCCGGATCGGTGTAAAAGCTTGCATCGACGTAACTCTTTACGACGAACTCTTTATCACCTCCATAACCGAGAAATATCTCCTTAGTCTTCTAAGGATAATTTTGACCATTGTCTAGTGATCCACTCCTGGATCAATATCGTACCCCCTTGCCAAACTCATGGTAAGGTACACAATAGGTTTGGTACACAACATAGCATACATTATAGAACCTATGGCTGAGGCATAGGGAATGACTTTCATTCTCTTTCTATTTTCTGTTGTGGTCATGTTTTGAGTCTTACTCAACTTTACACCTTGCAATACAGGCAAGAACTCCTTCGTTGACTGTTCCATTTTGAACTACTTCGAAATCTTGTCAAAGTATGTACTCATTGAAAAATCTTATCAAGCATCTTGATCTATCTGTATAGATCTTGATTCCCAATATGTAAGCAGCTTCACCGAGGTCTTTATTTGAAAGACTCATTTCAAACACTCCTGTATGTTTTCTAGAAAATTCTACATCATTTCTGATCAACAATATGGCATTCACATATACTTATCAGAAAGGCCGTAGTGCTCCCACTCACTTTCTTGTAAATACAGGCTTCATCGCAAGTCTGTATAAAACTATATGCTTTGATCAACTCATCAAAGCGTATATTCCAACTCCGAGATGCTTGCACCAGTCCATAGATGGACCGCTGGAGCTTGCACATTTTGTTAGCACCTTTAGGATTGACAAAACCTTCTGGTTGTATCATATACAAATCTTCTTTAATAAATCCATTAAGGAATGCAGTTTTAACATCCATTCGTCAGATTTCATAAAATGTGGCAATTGCTAACATGATTTGGACAGACTTTAAGTATCGATACGAGTGAGAAAATCTCATCGTAGTCAACACCTTGAACTTGTCAAAAACCCTTTTCGACAAGTCGAGCTTTGTAGATAGTAACACTACTATCAGTGTCCGTCTTCCTCTTGAAGATCCATTTATTCTCAATGGCTTGCCGATCATCGGGCAAGTCCACCAAAGTCCACACTTTGTTCTCATACATGGATTCTATCTCAGATTTCATGGCCTCAAGCCATATGTCAGAATCTGGGCTCATCATCGCTTCCTCATAGTTTGTAGGTTTATCATGGTCTAGTAACATGACTTCCAGAACAGGATTACCGTACCACTCTGGTGCAGATCGTACTCTGGTTGACCTACGAGGTTCGGTAGTAACTTGATCTGAAGTTTCATGATCATCATCATTAACTTCCTCACTAATTGGTGTAGGCATCGCTGGAACTGATTTCTGTGATGAACCATTTTCCAATTCGAGAGAAGGTACAACTACCTCATCAAGTTCTACTTTCCTCCCACTCACTTCTTTCGTGAGAAACTCCTTCTCTAGAAAGGATCCATTCTTAGCAATGAATATCTTGCCTTCGGATCTGTGATAGAAGGTGTACCCAACAGTCTCCTTTGGGTATCCTATGAAGACACATTTCTCCGATTTGGGTTCGAGCTTATCAGGTTGAAGCTTTTTCACATAAGCATCGCAACCCCAAACCTTAAGAAATGACAGCTTAGGTTTGTTGCCAAACCACAGTTCATATGGTGTCATCTCAATGGATTTAGATGGTGCCCTATTTAACGTGAATGCACTTGTCTCTAATGCATAACCCCAAAACGATAGTGGTAAATCGGTAAGAGACATCATATATCGCACCATATCCAATATAGTATGGTTACGACATTCGGACACACCATTACGCTATGGTGTTCCGGGTGACGTGAGTTGTGAAACTATTCCACATTGTTTTAAATGAAGGCCAAAACTTGTAAATCAAAAATTCGCCTCTATGATCAGATCGCAGAAACTTTATTTTCTTGTTACGATGATTCTCCACTTCACTCTGAAATTCTTTGAACTTTTCAAAATGATTCGGACTTGTGTTTCATTAAGTAGATTTACCTATATCTGCTCAAATCAACTGTGAAGGTTAGAAAATAACGATACCCGCCACGAGTCTCAACACTCATCGGACCGCATACATCGGTATGTATTATTTCCAATAAGTCAGTGGCTCGCTCCATTGTTCTGGAGAACAGAGTTTTATTCATCTTGCCCATGAGGCATGGTTCGCAAGTATCAAATGATCCATAATCAAGTGATTCCAAAAGCCCATCTGCATGGAGTTTCTTCATGCGCTTTACACCAATATGATCAAAACGGCAGTGCCACAAATATGTTGCACTATCATTATCAACTTTGCATCTTTTGGCATCAATATTATGAATATGTGTATCACTACGATCGAGATTCAATAAACCACTTACATTGGGTGTATGACCATAGAAGGTTTTATTCATGTAAACAGAACAACAATTATTCTCTAACTTAAATGAATAACCGTATCACAATAAACATGATCCAATCATATTCATGCTCAATGCATACACCAAATAACATTTATTTAGGTCCAACACTAATCCTGAAGATAGGGGGAGTGTGCGATGGTGATCCTATCAACCTTGGAATCACTTCCAACACACATCGTCACCTCGCCCTTAACTAGTCTCTGTTCATTTTGCAACTCCTGTTTCGAGTTACTAATCTTAGCAACTGAACCGTTATCAAATACCCTAGGGTTACTATGAACACTAGTAAACTACGCATCAATAACATGTATATCAAAAATACCTTTCACTTTGCCATCCTTCTTATCCGCCAAATATTTGGGGTAGTTCCGCTTCGAGTGACCATTTCCTTTGCAGTAGAAGCACTCAGTTTCAGGCTTAGGTCTAGCTTTGGGTTTCTTCACGGGAGTAGCAACTTGCTTGATGTTCTTCTTGAAGTTCCCCTTCTTCCATTTGCCCTTTTTCTTGAAACTAGTGGTCTTGTTAACCATCAACAATTGATGCTCCTTGATTTCTACCTTCGCCGATTTCAGCATCGCGAAGAGCTCGGGAATCATTTTCGTTATTCCTTGCATATTATAGTTCATCACAAAGTTCAAGTAACTTGGTGATAGTGACTAGAGAACTCTGTCAATCACTATATTATCTACTCCCTCCGTTCCGAATTACTTGTCTTGGATTTGTCTAGATACGGAGGTATCTAGCACTAAAATGAGTCTAGATACATCCGTATCTAGACAAATCCAAGACAAGTAATTCAGAACGGAGGCAGTAGAAGATCAACTCCCACTTGATTCAAGTGATTGTAGTACCCAGACATTCTGAGCACATGCTCACTAGCTGAGCTATTCTCCTCCATCTTGTAGGCAAAGTACTTTGTCAGAGGTCTTATACCTCTTGACACGGGCATGAGTCTGAAATACCTATTTCAACTCTTGGAACATCTTATATGCTCTGTGGCATTCAAAACGTTTTTGAAGTCCCGGTTCTAAGCCGTAAAGCATGGTGCATTAAACTATCAAGTAGTCATCATACCGTGCTTGCCAAACATTCATAACGTCTGCATTTGCTCCTACAAAAGGTCCGTCACCTAGCGATGCATCAAGGACATAATTATTTTGTGAAGCAATGAGGATAATCCTCAGATCACGGATCCAGTCCGCATCGTTGCTACTATCATCTTTTAACTTATTTTTCTCTAGGAACATATCAAAAATAAACGGGGAGCTATAACGTGAGCTATTGATCTACAACATAATTTGCAAATACTATCAGGACTAAGTTCATGATAAATTAAAGTTCAATTAATCATATTACATAAGAACTCTCACTTAGATAGACATCCCTCTGGTCATCTAAATGATCACGTGATCCATATCAACTAAACCATGTCCGATCATCATGTGAGATGGAGTAGTTTTTAATGGTGAACATCACTATGTTGATCATATCTACTATATGATTCACGTTCAACCTTTCGGTCTTAGTATTCCAAGGCCATATCTGCATATGCTAGGCTTGTCAAGTTTAACCCAAGTATTCCGCGTGTGTAAAACTGGCTTGCACCCATTGTAAGTGAACGTAGAGCTTATCACACCCTATCATCACGTGGTGTCTCGGCACGACGAACTGTTGCAACGGTGCATACCCAGGGAGAACACTACCTTGAAATTTAGTAAGGGATCATCTTATAATGCTACCGTCGTACTAAGCAAAATAAGATGCATAAAAGATAAACATCACATGCAATCAAAATATGTGACATGATATGGCCATTATCATCTTATGCCTTTGATCTCCATCTCCAAAGTATCATCATGATCTCCATTGTCACCGGCATGACATCATGATCTCCATCATCTTGATCTCTATCAACGTGTCGTCACATGATCGTCTCGCCAACTATTGCTTTTGCAACTATGGCTATCGCATATCGATAAAGTAAAACAATTATATAGTGCTTGCATCTTATGCAATAAAGAGACAACCATAAGGCTCCTGCCAGTTGCTGAAAACTTCAACAAAACATGATCATATCATACAACAAATTATATCACATCATGTCTTGACCATATCACATCACAACATGCCCTGCAAAAACAAGTTAGACGTCCTCTACTTTGTTGTTGCAAGTTTTACGTGGCTGCTACGGGCTTCTAGCAAGAACTGTTCTTACCTATGCATCAAAACCACAACGATTTTTCGTCAAGTGTTTTTTTAACCTTCAACAAGGACCGAGCGTAGTCAAACTCGATTCAACTAAAGCTGGAGAAACAGACACCCACTGGCCACTTGTGTGCGAAGCACGTCGGTAGAATCAGTCTCATGAACGCGGTCATGTAATGTCGGTCTGGGCCGCTTCATCCAACAATACCACCGAGTCAAAGTAAGACATTGGTGGTAAGCAGTATGACTATTATCGCCCACAACTCTTTGTGTTCTACTCGTGCATATAACATCTACGCATAGACCTGGCTCTGATACCACTATTGGGGAACGTAGTATTTCAAAAATTTGCCTACGATCATGAAAGATCTATCTAGGAGAATCATAGCAACGAGCGGGGAGAGTGTGTCTACGTACCCTCGTAGATCGCAAAGCAGAAGCGTTTATCAATGTGGTTGATGTAGTCGTACACCTTCATGATCTGTCTCGATCAAGTACCGAACATACGGCACCTCTGCGTTCAGCACATGTTCAGCTGGATGACGTCCTCGCCTTCTTGATCCAGCAAGACGGGCGAATTAGTAGATGAGTTCCGGCAGCACGATGGTGTGGTGACGGTGTTGGTGAAGAACAATCTCCGTAGGGCTTCGCCAAGCACAACGGAAATTATGAAAGAGGGTAAACTAGAGGGGATGGGGTTGCCGGCACATGGCTTGGTGATTCTTGATGTGTCTTGGGTGCTAGCCCTGCCCCTCTATTTATATGTTGAGCCTTGGGGTCAAAACTTGGAGTAAAAGCCTCCACAAAGTCGGTTTCACCCGAAAGGCAAGAGTCCTTGTCGGACTCCAGGGCCAGACGCCAGGGTTCCCGACGTCTGGACCCAGACGCCAGGGTTCCCGATGTCTGGACCCAGACGCCAGGGACCCTGGCGTCTGGCCCCTGGACTCCGCAAAACTTCCTTTTGCGCTTTCCAAAAACCAAAGGGGTGGCCCAAATAAAGTGTTCTCGTACCCAAACATTTTGGGAAACATCCGAAACCCCTTCTGGTGAATTCCGGAACCCTTCCAGAGACGAAACACTATTATCCCATATATCAATCTTTATCTCCGGACCATTCTTGAGTTCCTCGTCATGCCCATGATCTCATCCGGGACTCTGGACAACATTCGGTCACCAAAACACATAACTCATAATACAAATCATCATCGAACGTTAAGCATGAGGACCCTACGGGTTTGAGAACTATGTAGACATGACCGAGACACATATCCGGTCAATAACCAATAGCGGAACCTGGATGCTCATATTGGTTCCTACATATTCTACGAAGATCTTTATTAGTCAAACCGCAATAACAACATACGTTAGTCCCTTTGTCATCGGTATGTTACTTGCCCGAGATTCGATCGTCGGTATCATCATAGCTAGTTCAATCTCGTTACCGGCAAGTCTCTTTACTCATTCCGTAATGCATCATCCTATAACTAACTCTTTAGTCACATTGCTTGCAAGGCTTATAGTGATGTGCATTACCAAGAGGGCCCAGAGATACCTCTCCAATACTCGGAGTGACAAATCCTAATTTTGTTCTATGCCAACCCAAAAAACACCTTCGGAGACACCTGTAGAGCATCTTTATAATCACCCAGTTATTTTGTGACGTTTGATAGCACACAAGGTGTTCCTTCGATATTCGGGAGTTGCATAATCTCATAGTCAGAGGAATATGTATAAGTCATGAAGAAAGCAATAAAACTTAATGATCATTATGCTAAGCTAACGGATGGGTCTTTTCCATCACATCATTCTCCTAATGATATGATCCCGTTCATCAAATGACAACACATGTCTATGGTCAGGAAACATGACCATCTTTGATTAACGAGCTAGTAAAGTAGAGGCATACTAGGGACACTTTGTTTTGTCTATGTATCCACACATGTATCAAGTTTTCGGTTAATATAATTCCAGCATGAATAATAAAAATTTATCATGATATAAGGAAATATAAATAACAACTTTATTATTGCCTCTAGGGCGTATTTCCTTCATTTTGGAGGCCATCGACGCAATCTGCAAACTCAAATTCACCAAAATGCAACCTCCATTTAAAAAAATCACATTCCATTTTTGTGTGCATATCTTCAAAAATCAATTCTAGCTCGAGACATTAAAATAGTGACTAAAATTGGATCGACACTCAGACAAGATTAGAAATTTTTAGATCATATATATTGGACCAAGATTCATTGCTTTATACTTATTTAGCGACTAAAATGTCAAGAAGTGACATCTACATACATCACTATAAGACTAGACGATAGGCAATGGCGCTATTTGACATCTCTAATAACCACTGTAGCCTTCCGATGCCGCCAATCAGAGCTGTAGAGGAATGCCTTTTCAGGTTCGGAGGACGATGGCTCGACGGTGGCCAAGCGGCGAAGAAGCTAAACCTCGAGGCACCATCCTCACACGAATGCTCGAATGCACAGTGGACCTTGCGGTGGCATTGCTACGTGATACCCTAGAGCTTTGTGCCTTTGGATCCATGGACCTCTCGGCCCGGATCTTCGGTCCCACCCAGACCTCCAGGCTTGCCTAAAAGCAAGTTGGTGGGCTTGGCTCATGTAATCTCTCCTACCTCCACACCTCTTCGTGAAAATCTGTAGTCGTACCCCTGCACTTTCTAGGGTTAGCAAAGCATTAGAGGTTAAACCAAGATAGAGCTTTGATGTAGGGTAGAACCCTAGATGCCCAATCTTTCACGAAATGGAGGGGATCCTACAAAGAACACGAAGAACACGAGGGGAAAAGCACGAGAGAAATCACTCAACCAACAAGATTCGGTCACACATATGCTAGATCCTCGAAGCACAAGGAGATACACGATCCACGATCAACAAGGGACGATACAAAGGTAACTAGTTCTTCTTCATGAGGAGGCCTTGAGGGGTTCTTCCCGTGAGGGGTCTTAAATCCGCTTGGGGGATCTTCTCTGAAGAGGTCATGCACTCCAATGGAGAAGTAACCAAGTGGATGAGCAAAGCTCTATCTCTCAAATGAGCTATCACATTGCTGACCCTAGAAAGAGGGAGGAGGAGGAGTATATATAGTCTAAGGGGGAGAAGGGGTACATGGGCTTCGGCCCAACACGAAGTCAACACACAGGCGTCGGACGTCCGACTGTCACTGGTTGTCTGATTGCTCGCGAGGGTCCGAACGTCCAGTGCGCGTCAGAAGTCCGATGTTTTGGCTCGGATGTGCTTTGGTCGGACGTCCGGTCGGGGTCGGATGTCCGAGGTGTCGATCGTCCAGAGATCTCCATACTTTCGACGTTTTGGCTCGGTGATAGTGGTGCCGGTCATCCGGAGGGCTTGGTCGTCCGGGCGCTGGGAGGTGTCGCCCGTCCGACGAGCGTCGGCCATCCGGCCACTGTAGCATTTGCTGGCTGGGACTTGTCCAGTTGGCTGGAACTTCAGGCATCGGTCGTCTGACGGCTGGTGACTTCCAGGCTGCTTTCCTTCTCGTTCCTTGTACTTGATGTCCTCACCGTCTTGTCCGTTGGGTGTAGCTGCTCCATGGCCTTCCTCCAAGTACCTGATCACGCATAGGATAGCCATGTCTCATATGTATAAAGTGGTAGTCCGGAGATGAACGAGTTCACCTTATCTTCGATAGCCTTTGCTCGAGCTCTTGTCATTGGTCCAAGTGGTGTCGTGGGAGACGTAGTTAGGTCCATGGGGATGACCTTGGGATGCTCCCATCATCCCCCTTGGGAAAGTTCCAACCTCGGATCGAAATCTTCATCACCATGGTAGGGAGCTAGATCTTTGACGTTGAAGATGTCGCTCACGTTGTACTTGTCGCGTGGGAGTTCGATCTTGTAAGCGTTGTTGTTGTAGCGTGCGAGCACCTTGAAGGGTCCATCGGCTCGTGGAAGAAGTTTGGACTTGCGTTCATTGGGGAAGCGTTCCTTGCGAAGTTGTGGCCACACTAGATCTCCAATGATGAATATCATGGGTTGCTTGTTGAAGTTGAGCTTGGTCGCGAGTCGTTGAACTTGACGCTCGATGGTATATCTTGTATCTTCATGCATCTTATTGAGATAGTTGACTCGGGCACTCGCGTCCATGTCGATGCGCTCTTGTAGTGGTAGAGGGAGAATGTCCAATGGAGATAACGGGTTGAAGCCATAGACGACCTCGAAGGGGGACTTGCCGGTAGTCGAATGTCTTGCGCGGTTCTAGGTGTACTCGGCGATGGGTAGGCACTCCTCCCACTCCTTGATGTTCTTCTTGATGTGGAGAGTGTTCGGTTTGTCACCTCCATTTGGCCGCCGGTTTGAGGATAGTATGCCGAAGAGAACAAGAGCTTGATTCCGAGCTTGGCGCATAAGGTCTTCCAAAAGTAACTCAAGAACTTGACTTCGCGGTCTGAGACAATCGTCCTTGGTGTTGCGGAACGTAGTATGCAATTTCAAAAAAAATCCTATGCTCACGCAAGATCTATCTAGGAGATGCATAGCAACGAGAGGGGAAGAGTGTGTCCACGTACCCTCGTAGACGGAAAGTGGAAGCGTTTGACAACACAGTTGATGTAGTCGAACTTCTTCACGTTCCGACCGATCAAGCACCGAATGTACGACACCTCCAAGTTCTGCATGAAGGAAATATGCCCTAGAGGCAATAATGAAGTTATTATTTATTTCCTTATTTCATGATAAATGTTTATTATTCATGCTAGAATTGTATTAACCGGAAACATAATACATGTGTGAATACATAGACAGACATAGTGTTACTAGTATGCCTCTACTTGACTAGCTCATTGATCAAAGATGGTTAAGTTTCCTAACCATAGACATGATTTGTTATTTGATCAATGGGGTCACATCATTAGGAAAATGATGTGATTGACTTGACCCATTTCGTTAGCTTAGCACTTGATCGTTTGTTTGTTGCTGTTGCTTTCTTCATGACTTATACATGTTCTTATGACTATGAGATTATGCAACTCCCGAATACCGGAGGAACACTTTGTGTGCTATCAAACGTCACAACGTAACTGGGTGATTATAAAGGTGCTCTACAGGTGTCTTCGATGGTACTTGTTGAGTTGGCATAGATCAAGATTAGGATTTGTCACTCCGACTGTCGGAGAGGTATCTCTGGGCCCTCTCGGTAATACACATCACTATAAGCCTTGCAAGCATGATAACTAATGAGTTAGTTATGGGGTGATGTATTACGGAACGAGTAAAGAGACTTGCCATTAACAAGATTGAACTAGGTATTGGATACCGACGTTCGAATCTCGGGCAAGTAACATACCGATGACAATGAGAACAACATATAGTGTTGTGCGGTTTGACCGATAAAGATCTTCGTAGAATATGTAGGAACCAATATGAGCATCCAGGTTCCGCAATTGGTTATTGACCGGAGACGTGTCTCGGTCATGTCTACATAGTTCTCGAACCCGTAGCGTCCGCATGCTTAAAGTTCTGTGACGATCGGTTTTATGAGTTTATATGTTTTGATGTACCGAAGGTAGTTCGGAGTCCCAGATGTGATCACGGACATGACGAGGAGTCTTGAAATGGTCGAGACATAAAGATCGATATGTTGGAAGCCTACATTTGGACATCGGAATAGTTCCGGGTGAAATCGGGATTTTACCGGAGTACCGGAGGGGTTACCGGAACCCCCCGAGGACTAATGGGCCTTGTTGGGCCATAAGGGAAAGAGAGAGGGGCCGGCCTAGGGCAGGCGGCGCGCCCCCTTCCCCCTGTCCGAATTGGACTAGGAGAAGGGGGGGCGGCGCCCCCCTTTCCTTCTCTTTCTCTCCCTGCCTTTGCCCCTCCTAGTAGGAGTAGGAAAGGGAGGAATCCTACTCCTACTAGGAGGAGGATTCCTCCTCCTAGGCGCGCCAACAAGGGCCGGCCGGCCTCCCCCTTGCTCCTTTATATACAGGGGCAGGGGGGCACCTCTAGAGACACAAGTTGATCACAAAGATCTCTCACAGCCGTGTGCGGTGCCCCCCTCCACCATAATCCACCTCGGTCATACTGTAGCGGTGTTTAGGCGAAGCCCTACTGCGGTAGCTTCGTCAACATCGTCACCATGCCGTCGTGCTGACGAAACTCTTCCCCGAGCTCTACTGGATCGTGAGTTTGCGGGACATCACCGAGCTGAACGTTTGCTGAACGCGGAGGTGCCGTACGTTCGGTACTGAGGATCAGTCGATCGTGAAGACGTACGACTACATCAATTGTGTTGTCATAACGCTTCCTCTTAACGGTCTACGAGGGTACGTGGACGACACTCTCCCCTCTCGTTGCTATGCATCACCATGATCCTGCGTGTGCGTAGGAACTTTTTTGAAATTACTATGTTCCCCAACAGTGGAATCCGAGCCTGGTTTTATGCGTAGATGTTATATGCACGAGTAGAACACAAGTGAGTTGTGGGCGATACAAGTCATACTGCTTACCAGCATGTCATACTGCTTACCAGCATGTCATACTTTGGTTCGGCGGTATTGTTGGATGAAGCGGCCCGGACCGACATTATGCGTATGCATACGCGAGACTGGTTCTACCAACGTGCTTTGCACACAGGTGGCTGGCGGGTGTCAGTTTCTCCAACTTTAGTTGAACCGAGTGTGGCTACGCCAGTCCTTGAGAAGGTTAAAACAACACCAACTTGACGAACTACCATTGTGGTTTTGATGTGTAGGTAAGAACGGTTCTTGCTCAGCCCGTAGCAGCCACGTAAAACTTGCAACAACAAAGTGGGGGACGTCTAACTTGTTTTTGCAGGGCGTGTTGTGATGTGATATGGTCAATACATGATATTATATTTATTGTATGAGATGATCATGTTTTGTAATGGAGTTATCGGCAACTGGCAGGAGCCATATGGTTATCGCTTTATTGTATGCAATGCAACCGCCCTGTAATTGCTTTACTTTTTCACTAAGCGGTAGCGATAGTTGTAGAAGCAATAGTTGGCGAGACGACAACGATGCTATGATGGAGATCAAGGTGTCACGCTGGTGACGATGGTGATCATGATGGTGCTTCGGAGATGGAGATCACAAGCACAAGATGATGATGGCCATATCATATCACTTATATTGATTGCATGTGATGTTTATCCTTTATGCATCTTATTCTCCTTTGTTTGACAGTAGCATTATAAGATGATCTCTCACTAAATTTCAAGATAAAAGTGTTCTCCCTGAGTATGCACCGTTGCCAAAGTTCGTCGTGTCGAGACACCACGTGATGATCGGGTGTGATAAGCTCTACGTCCATCTACAATGGGTGCAAGCCAGTTTTGCACACGCAGAATACTCGGGTTAAACTTGACGAGCCTAGCATATGCAGATATGGCCTCGGAACACTGAGACCGAAAGGTCAAGCGTGACTCATATAGTAGATATGATCAACATAGTGATGTTCACCATTAAAAACTACTCCATTTCACGTGATGATCGGTTATGGTTTAGTTGATATGGATCACGTGATCACTTAGATGATTAGAGGGATGTCTATCTAAGTGGGAGTTCTTAAGTAATATGATTAATTGAACTTAAATTTATCATGAACTTAGTACCTGATAGTATTTTGCTTATCTATGTTGTTGTAGATAGATGGTCCGTGCTGTTGTTCCATTGAATTTTAATGCGTTCCTTGAGAAAGCAAAGTTGAAAGATGATGGTAGCAATTACACGGACTGGGTCCGTAACTTGAGGATTATCCGCATTGCTGCATAGAAGAATTACATCCTGGAAGCACCGCTGGGTGCTAGGCCCGCTGCAGATGCTGTTGACAACGTTAAGAACGTTTGGTAGAGTAAAGCTGATGACTACTCAATAGTTCAGTGTGCCATGCTTTACGGCTTAGAACCGGGACTTCAACGACGTTTTGAACATCATGGAGCATATGAGATGTTCCAGGAGTTGAAGTTAATATTTCAAGCAAATGCCCGGATTGAGAGATATGAAGTCTCCAATAAGTTCTATAGCTGCAAGATGGAGGAGAATAGTTCTGTCAGTGAGCATATACTCAAAATGTCTGGGTATCATAATCACTTGACTCAACTGGGAGTTAATCTTCCTGTTGATAGTGTCATTGACAGAGTTCTTCAATCACTGCCACCAAGCTACAAAAGCTTCGTGATGAACTATAATATGCAAGGGATGAATAAGACTATTCCCGAGCTCTCCGGGGTGCTAAAGGCTACGGAGGTAGAAATCAAGAAGGAGCATCAAGTGTTGATGGTCAATAAGACCACCAGTTTCAAGAAAAAGGGCAAAGGGAAGAAGAAGGGGAACTTCAAGAAGAACGGCAAACAAGTTGCTGCTCAGGAGAAGAAACCCAAGTCTGGACCTAAGCCTGAGACTGAGTGCTTCTACTGCAAACAGACTGGTCACTGGAAGCGGAACTGCCCCAAGTATTTGGCGGATAAGAAGGATGGCAAAGTGAACAAAGGTATATGTGATATACATGTTATTGATGTGTACCTTACCATAGCTCGCAGTAGCACCTGGGTATTTGATACTGGTTCTGTTGCTAATATTTGCAACTCAAAACAGGGACTACGGATTAAGCGAAGACTGGCTAAGGACGAGGTGACTATGCGCGTGGGAAATGGTTCCAAAGTCGATGTGATTGCCGTTGGCACGCTACCTCTACATCTACCTTCGGGGTTAGTTTTAGACCTAAATAATTGTTATTTGGTGCTAGCGTTAAGCATGAACATTATATCTGGATCTTGTTTGATGCGAGACGACTATTCATTTAAATCTGAGAATAATGGTTGTTCTATTTATATGAGCAATATCTTTTATGGTCATGCACCCTTAAAGAGTGGTCTATTCTTGTTGAATCTCGATAGTAGTGATACACATATTCAGAATGTTGAAGCCAAAAGATGCAGAGTTGATAATGATAGTGCAACTTATTTGTGGCACTGCCATTTGGGTCATATTGGTATAAAGCGCATGAAGAAACTCCATACTGATGGACTTTTGGAATCACTTGATTATGAATCACTTGGTACTTGCGAACTATGCCTTATGGGCAAAATGACTAAAACGCCGTTCTCCGGAACTATAGAGCGAGCAACAGATTTGTTGGAAATCATACATACGGATGTATGTGGTCCGATGAATATTGAGGCTCGCGGTGGGTATCATTATTTTCTCACCTTCACAGATGATTTGAGAAGATATGGGTATATCTACTTAATGAAACATAAGTTTGAAACATTTGAAAAGTTCAAAGAATTTCAGAGTGAAGTGGAAAATCATCGTAACAAGAAAATAAAGTTTCTGCGATCTGATCATGGAGGAGAATATTTGCGTTACGAGTTTGGCCTACATTTGAAACAATGCGGAATAGTTTTGCAACTCACGCCACCCGGAACACCACAGTGTAATGGTGTGTCCGAACGTCGTAATCGTACTTTACTAGATAAGGTGCGATCTATGATGTCTCTTACTGATTTACCGCTATCATTTTGGGGTTATGCTTTAGAGACGGCTGCATTCACGTTAAATAGGGCACCATCAAAATCCGTTGAGAGGACACCTTATGAACTATGGTTTGGCAAGAAACCAAAGTTGTCGTTTCTTAAAGTTTGGGGCTGCGATGCTTATGTGAAAAAGCTTCAACCTAATAAGCTCGAACCCAAATCGGAGAAATGTGTCTTCATAGGATACCCAAAGGAAACTATTGGGTACACCTTCTATCACAGATCCGAAGGCAAGATATTCGTTGCTAAGAATGTATCCTTTCTAGAGAAGGAGTTTCTCTCAAAAGAAGTGAGTGGGAGGAAAGTAGAACTTGATGAGGAAACTGTACCCACTCCCTTATTGGAAAGTAGTTCACCACAAAAACCGATTCCTGTGACATGTACACCAATTAGTGAGGAAGCTAATGATGATGATCATGAAACTTCAGATCAAGTTACTACGGAACCTCATAGGTCAACCAGAGAAAGATCCGCACCAGAGTGGTACGGTAATCTAGTTCTGGAGGTCATGTTACTTGACCATGACGAACCTACGAACTAGGAAGAAGCGATGATGAGCCCAGATTCCACAAAATGGCTTGAGGCCATGAAGTCTGAAATGGGATCCATGTATGAGAACAAAGTGTGGACTTTGGTTGACTTGCCCGATGATCGACAAGCCATCGAGAATAAATGGATCTTCAAGAAGAAGACAGACGCTGATGGTAATGTTACTGTCTACAAAGCTCGACTTGTTGCAAAAGGTTTTCGACAAGTTCAAGGAGTTGACTACGATGAGACCTTCTCACCCGTAGCGATGCTTAAGTCCGTTCGAATCTTGTTAGCAATTGCCGCATTTTATGATTATGAAATTTGGCAAATGGATGTAAAGACTGCATTCCTGAATGGATTTCTGGAAGAAGAGTTGTATATGATGCAACCTGAAGGTTTTATCGATCCAAAGGGAGCTAACAAAGTGTGCAAGCTCCAGCGATCCATTTATGGACTGGTGCAAGCATCTCGAAGTTGGAATAAACGTTTTGATAGTTTGATCAAAGCATATAGTTTTATACAGACTTTTGGAGAAGCCTGTATTTACAAAAAGGTGAGTGGGAGCTCTGTAGCATTTCTAATATTATATGTGGATGCCATATTGTTGATTGGAAATGATATATAATTTCTGGACAACATAAAAGGATACTTGAACAAAAGTTTTTCAATGGAAGACCTCGATGAAGCTGCTTATATATTGGGCATCAAGATCTATAGAGATAGATCAAGACGCTTAATTGGACTTCCACAAAGCACATATCTTGATAAAGTTTTGAAGAAGTTCAAAATGGATCAAGCTAAGAAAGGGTTCTTGCCTGTGTTACAAGGTGTGAAGTTGAGTAAGACTCAATGTCGTGCAACCTATCTGGTGGCATGGTGAAGTAGGCAGGTCCATCTGCCGAGTCGGTGAGGCCGGCGCGGTTGCGGTGGCGACCAGCGGCAGGGAAAGAGCGATGTCGCGATGGTCGATGGCTACGCGGAAGCAGCACCAGGACTCTGGACGGATCCGAAGATGGAGCCGCTCCAGCGCCGTGAACAACGGCGGGGGTGAATCGGCTCCGGTACGGTTCATGCGGCCGTTGTCAAGGCAGCACCAGCAGCATGGAGTAAGAGGCACACGACCCAGTGCATGATGGCAAATGGACAGCGTCTCTGGCATTAGGGAGGAGGACGGCTGTGAAATTGGTGCGGTGGGGGCGCCATGGAGGTGGGGCTGAGGTTTTGCGGCTCGGGAGAAGGGAGCTTCCCGGGGAGAAGGTGATTTGGCGCCCACGAGGTATGAATGGCGGCGGGCGGGCGGGGGGGGGGGATTGGGAGGGGAGTGGAAATATGTCTTACCGACGCATTTGTCTGAAATGTGAGGGGGAGTTACAGTTCTACCCTTGCCTATAGGCTTCTCGGCTTGGGTCTGTGTACTGAGGATCGGGGATAGTAGAGTAACTTTGCTTCTCCCCAAATAGTGGGCGGGAGCGATTTCGGGCGAGGAGGGCGTGTTTTGAACTATAGTGGGCGCGAGCGATTTCGGGCGAGGAGAGCGGGTTTTGAAATAGTGGGCGCGGGCTATTTCGGGCGAGGAGAGCGTGTTTTGCCGACCATGGTTTATGAATTATTCGGCACATGTCATTTCGGCCGAGGAGAAGGCGCGCTTGGATGAAGTTACGAACCTACCCTCGATGTACAACGGGCCAATTGATGCGTGTCCCACATAGGACGGTAATTTCGCGTCTCCCATTTATTTGATCGGGCGAATTCCACCGAGCAGAGAGGATGTTTAACGGTTCATTCAAATTTTGGGAGAACAAGCATCCACGTCTACCTTACCAAGTCGATTCGGATCAAATTTTGAAATATTAGCTTGCCACTTCTTTTTTAGATGGAGAGATGATGCTTGGGAGTAATGTGTTTTTACATGCTCGTTGCTAGCAATTTACTATATGACAAATAGTTGACCCACTCAAAAACGCGAATCAAACCCAAAGTGAAATATCTCAATTCAATGAAATAGCTCGTTCAGTAGGTCAAAATAGACTAAATCCAAAATTGAACACCCCAATCGAGTAGCATGTTGTACAATATTATAGTACTCCATGAACATGTTGAAAGTCAAATTAATGAACTTGTTTGATATACGCATATATCCGTTCATGTGTGGATTGCAGACAACATGTTCTCCAATTTAAATATTTGAATGCAAGTTTATATCGAAACATGGTTTATATCAGTCTTTGATGCATAAAACGCGACCTCCCCCTCTCCCGGACTCCTGTTCTCTCTCTCTCTCTCTCTCTCCGACAATCTTCAATTCTATCGCACACATCCGACACAAAAACCTTGTTGGCCCCTCTCCCTTCTCTCCATCTCTCTCTCCCTCTATCTCTCTCTCTCTCTCTCTCTCTCTCTCTTTGTGTGTGTGTGTGGGGGGGGGGTTCTTTCTAGTTCGCATGCATATATACACCATCTATAGGTCTCTCTCGCACACTATGTATGATACTCTAGCTAGTCCAAGCTAGATATCTTGGGCGCACTCGTCGTACGCACACAAATTCCTTGGCTCTTTGCCCGTAACTCTCTCACGCACCACTATGTCATCTCGGATCTCTCCCCCCTCTCTCAAACTCTCCATCCACCTGGGTCACACATACACATGCATATCTCACTCGCACTCGATAGGCCCATCTAAACTCTATCTCTCCCCCTCGTTTTCTCTCCATCTCACATGCGCACACACACAATCTCATGCCCAGCTAGCCAAGTATGATGGTCTCTCACTCAATTGTAGGCACACGCAGTCCCCCTATATGTATATGACTAGCTAATCTTAGTCTCCATCACAAACATGTGCATGGTCTATCTCGATTTCTCTCGGGGCATCTTTCTATCATGCACGCACTCCCTCGATCTCCCACCCATATAGTCCCCTCACGATCTCGACGGGATCTCTCTATCACAAACACACCCTCTCTCCCTCCCCATGCGTCCATGCCATCCATGTGTCCCTCTCGACCTTTGTTCCTTGTTGTCCAGACCTCTATTGGACATGTGCTACAGGGGTGTCTCTCTCTGTTGCAAACAATCACACACTAGCTATCTTCGTGTATCTCCTCGCCTCGCTTTTCCATCTTGGAGATGCATGCGTGATATGTTCGCATAAGAAACGAAAACACACACACTCTCTCTAATTTATCGTTTGTTGTCACTTCTCTTTCACACACATACTCTTTTTGCACACTTACCCATTCTCCTTCACACGCACTTGATCTGTCTCGACTGAGGCACTCTCCTCGGTCCACAGCATATAGATTTATTGAAAAGTCAAACATCACAAAGTTTGACCATGTACGTGGAGAAAAAGAATTACATCTAGTACGGCAAACATATACCATTAGATTCACCATGAGATGTAGTTTTGTATGATGTATCTTTGGTATTGTAGATATAAATAACATTTGCGTAAACCTGATCAAAGTTTCCAAAGTTTGACTTCTAAAAATTTTACATGCACTGCATTATCGAGCGGAGGGAATATCTCTTTCCCCCTCTCAGCTATCTGACGTACCACTCAGCCTTATCGGGGCTCCTCAATCTCTGTCAAACTTTATTGGTCAGTTCGGTTCGTGACCTGACCCTCATGCCTTGATGGCCGGTACTGCCTGGTCTGGACGTGAAATGTAAAATATTTCTGCCTGGCCAGGCTTGTGTGGTGCTGAAGCGTTTGGTTCATGCCTGGGCCAGGCAAAGCATCAACGTCCCATCAATCAATCCATGCATCAATTATTTAATGCTAATATCCATCCATGTTGTTGTTAGCCTCGTGGCCACACGACCAGGCACGGCCAGGCGTTCGAAATCAGTCGCCTGGGCCAGGCTACTTGCAATGTCTGGAGTTCAGCCAGGCTAATTAAAGTGCAAGGGAACCCAGGCCAGGCGGGCTTTCTTTTTCACAGGGTAGCAACCAAACAAGAGTGCATGAAATCCAGCCACAACCCTAGGCCAGGCAAAAGATGCTCAGGACGCAAGCCAAACTGGCCTTATATCTCCCTGGTTCACACATACACATGTCTCACTCGCGCTATACATATAGACCCATCCAGCACTCTCCGCCCTTGTTCTCTCTCCATGTGACACCCACCCCCCTAAGTACCATAATCCCTCACTCCATGATAGGCGCAAGCACTCCCCCCTCCTAAGTATGATTATCTCTTACTAGCCATCAGGAACACACGTATTGTCACCTTCCATCCATACGTCTATCTCGATATCTCCCGGGGCATCTTCTATCGTGCACACACCTTGTCACTCGATCTCCCACCCATGTAGTCCCATCACGATCTCTAGGGGATCTCTCTATGACAAACATACACTCTCTCCTCCCCATGCCTGCATTTTCTCCGTACGTCTCTCTCGACCTCTCTCCCTTGTTTGTCATACCCCTCTTGGCCACGTGCTAGGGGTCTTGCTCTCTCGGTTCCAAACAACCACACACTATCTCCTCACCTTGCCTCCGTTGTCGAAGATGCATGTGTGATATGTTTGCATAAGACACGCACGCTTTTTCTCCACTTTTATCGTGTGTTGTCCATGTGTCTTTCACACACGCACACACACTTTTTTCACTCTCTCTCTCTCTCTCTCTAGTTAGGGACTGTGTCACGTCCATAAGCATATGGATGTTTTGAAAAGTCAAACCTCAGAAAAGTTTGACCAGGTATATGTGGAGAAAAACATTTACATCTGGAACGATCATTAGATTCATCACAACATGTACTTACTTCATACTATCATTTATCTTTGGTATTGTAGATATAAGTAATTTCTTTATAAACTTGGTCAAAGTTTCAAAAGTTTGACTTCAGAAAATGTTGGAACTACATTATCGAACGGAGGGAGTAGCTCTTTCTCTCTCTCTTTGCTATCTCTCACGGGCCTCCCCTCTCACTCAAACTCTCTATACCGATGGATTATATGCTCACTGTGTCAGCGTATAGCTCCGTATATTGTTTAGTTGACCGGTCAACCAATCCACATGCTGCCTTGTCAGCTCATGTTCTGTATCTTCGTGTGCTGTCCCATGTGGCAGTGGGTGAAAATAAGTAAACTAGAGTCCCATCTGACACGCGGTGAAGTAAACAAAGTTGAAACCACTCGGGGTAGTACCCCGCACGCTAGTAAGTTGAGGGCGCATTGAGGACAAACTTCTTGCGCGCGAAGGACGCACTCGCGCACAATTCACCACTGCGCGGCGGCATGCACAGAAGGACGCACTCGCGCACACCCAACACACAACACACACCAGCACACGTGTACACCGGCGTCGCCGCCGGTTGAGATGGACGGCGAGGCAGCCAACAAGCGGAGGCGGCTCGAGCCAAAACCGCATCCGGCGAGCCTGGACTTCATCAGCAGCCTCCCCGACGACATGCTGCTCATCATCATCGGCCTCCTCCCCACAAAATCTGCTGTGCGGACTGCCCTGCTCTCCCGACGGTGGCGCCCCCTCTGGCGCTGCGTCCCCCTCAACCTCACCGTCGACAGCTGCCTCTGCGACGGGGATTGCAAACGCATGGCCGCAGTCTCCAAGATCCTTTCGTCGCACCCTGGGCCAGCCAGACGCCTTGACATCTGCATGTTCAGTACCAACTGCAAGGTCCAACCCAAGTTCGACGAGTGGTTCTTATCCCCCACCCTAGATCAGCTCGGGGAGCTCAGCTTTGAAGCTGGACGATGTCGCTCTCTGCCGCCGTCCGTGCTCCGCCTCACACCAACGCTACGCCGCGCCAGCTTCAGCTCCTGCTATCTTCCCCAGATTAATGTCACGCCCGCCCTTCTTCTCCCTCAACTCAAGCAGCTCGGCCTCTTCGACGTTGTCATCTCGAAGAAGGCTATGGAGCACCTGCTCCGCAGCTGTACTGCGCTCGAGTACCTTCGTCTTGAGCAGATCCATGGGTTCATTAGCCTCCACATCGCCTCAACGAATCTCTGATGGATTTATGTGTCTTGCTGGCCCTGCAACAAGACATCAATTGGGAAGAGATCACTCCAGCTGTTCCACGTTATGGTCATTGAGAATGCGCCTTTCCTTGAGAGATTTCTTGTATCGGATCTAGAAGGTCCAACAAAAATCAGGGTCATTGACACGCCGAAATTGATAGTCTCCGAACTCTTTATTGGAGCCGTAATCGTTCAGGTACAACACTCATCTTCTTCTCCATCTTCTTGAAATTCACATTTTTAAATTTCTTCTTGATGTATTTAAGACCGTCTTCCAGAAAATGATTCCCACAAGCTTGACCCAGTCCATGCGCACAGTTAAGATCTTAGCACTAAAATCTATCGGCCCCAATCTGGATCAAGTTGTTGGATTCCTTACATTCTTTCCGTGCACGGAGAAGCTACTCATCGAGGTGGAACTTATTTCCTATAAGTAAACGGTAATCACAACGTAGCTCAATTTTTTCGTAATTTTCCCAAATTACGATGACAAGTGTAGTGTTCAAAACTGCATCTATGCACTGCACCAATAGAAATGTTTTTAGTATTTTTTCTCACGTGATCACTTGCATCGTTTTTATGCTGTACTACTATAGTAGCCTAGGCTAGTCATAGTGGAAAGTAACTTAGACTACTCCAGTAACTCTATGGTTATGCTAAGAGCAAGTACTACCTCTGTCCTTGTTTACTCTTCCAATTTTGTAGTATCAAAATTTGACCAGAGATTTAACTGACAAAATGTTAATGCATGTCACTAAGAACTATATCATTGGATTCGTATTTGAACATAATTTCAAATGGTGTAATTTTTAGTGATATGCATTGGCATTTTCTTAGGTAAATCTATGGTCAAAATTTTATACTAAATACGAGGTAGTATTCCCTCCGTCCCAAAATTCTTGTCTTACATTTGTTTAGATATGGATGTATCTAACACTAAAATGTAACTAGATACATCCGTATTTAGATAAATTTAAGACAAGAATTTTGGGACGGAGGGAGTACAAAAGTGGGCTATGTAGTCCAAAACATGTGCCAAATTTACTTGTGATGCATTTGGCATCGATGCCCGTCCATTGCTCACCTGGTGCCCCAATCTGGATCACCTACTTTGCTCCGGTGCCAAATTAACTCACACAATGAAAAAACACTGCGTGGGAGAGAGAGAGGAACGAGGCAATAAAAAACACTTGTTTGGGAGAGTGAGAGGCTGGTGTAGTTGGTTTGATTGATTTATTTATACATGTGGATCGGTGTGCACAGCGGTGCCAACTCTCACATTGCGAGAGCGGTGGCAAAATCTTTTGATTTGACATCGGTGCGTATTATGTGGCATACTTTTGCGAAATATGGCATCGGCCACATAGTGGTAGGCAACAAATGCCCAAGCTCTTCACGTGCTCCTAGTTAAATGAGAGGAAACAGAAAGAGAGAGAGAGAGAGAGAGAGAGAGAGAGAGAGAGAGAAAGAGAGAGAGAGAGAGAGAGAGAGAGAAAAAATATCACTATCCAGCCAACCCTATCGTATGAGCGAATGATATTGGTACCTCTTGATGACACAGCAATCTTATGCAGCCAGCTGCTCTAATATGTTCTCTTCTTTTGTAGATAAAAAAGACCCGAAAGTGAAAAATGTGCTGCACTGTAACAATCTCATCGAATGCCTTGATCTCCATCTTATAGAAATTGATTTGATCAACTACCGAGGCAGCACATCTGAGATTAAATTGGCCAGGTTCTTTGTTCTGGAGGCAAGTGTGCTCAAGGTAATGAGGTTTGGCGTTCTCTGGCGCAACAATGAATGGCGTGCTGATCACCGCAAGCGTCTAAGCCTAAATGACAAAGTCTCCGTAGAAGCTGAATTTGTTTTTGAAACATCAAGTGGCCAGAGATTCGAAAACTTATTTGCCCATTAGTGACTTGTCAGGGCGGTGGATTTTAGTTTGTACGATAATGCTGCATCCACCTATAGTAACGAAAGTTCTTACGTAAAGTTCCTAGTAATTCCCTCTTCGTAGGTGCAGCATTACTCCTAACATTTGTAATATTAGTTTGAAACTTGTAATATTGCTGTGTCCTATTCCAGTGTTTTCAAAATCCTGCGAATCAAACAGGTCCTGAGTTGGTGATGATGTTGTGCCTCCCATATTTCACCAATAGCCGTCGGATCTAGATCTGACGCATACAAACCAAGCTTCTCCATTTTTGCAAAAAGATGCCCGCACTTGTTCCCTATTTACAAACAACTCCTTGTCTCTCACAATCAGCCTTATCTCCTCCCCACCACATCTAGAAGGCCGTGGAAAAATCTGGCGCGATGGCCACTGCCGGAGCCGTCCACCCCCAATCTTGGTGTTCCATGCAATGCATGGGCATCTATGCATGGGAAATTATGTCGAACAGGGCTAGTTGTAAGAAGGCTAGCTCTACAGCCATGATGATAGTGACTGCAGACGGTGAGGCTGACTATGGTATGCCGAACACGGCGCCTATACTCAGGTGTCATCTCCGGCGCATGGTCTTGTCACTTCACTGTGAGGAGCAGCACGTAATAATTTGACCAACGGGTAGTACAGTGCTAGTACTCCTACTACTACATTGGTAGTACTACTACTAGTACTAGTAGCACCACCGTTTGGATTTAGGACTACTACCACTTCCATCTGGATTTTAGTATTTGACTAGCAATATCTAGTAATGCATGTCACAAAAAATGTACTACTCCCTCTGTAAATAAATACATGGTGTTTTATTCCTATCGGCCAGAGAACTAAATGTTTTTTTGCTAACTATAGTACTAATAGGATTACATGCAATGAACTAAACACTGCATGTCATGTTTGGTAGTCTCAAGTCATTGAAAACATGCACGGCCCACATCTCATTGGTTGATATGTCACGAAATAAGAAACAAGGAGGGAGTTAATGCACCGTGCCTAAGTATTTTGGGATTATTTGGTTTTCGTAAGGTGACTTACACAACATTTTTGTTTACATGCATTAACATTTTATTAGTTAAATCAAAGGTCAAAACTTGGCGCAAAATGCAAAGGGGACCAATAAACCAGTAAACATCAAACTTCTCTTGTTTGGCCCCAACTAGAGGTCCGGTGAGATGACTATACTGCAATGGCACGGAGGGGGATGCAGCTTCATTGACTTACGACAACTACCTTTGGGTGAATGACACGTGGGCCCAGGGGGTGGCTGGCCCACCTATCATACAGCCAAAGGCAGGTGCAGTAGAGGGCCGAGGAGTAGTATGAAATCCTATGCACCTATGCACGCTAACCAAGGGCAAGAGTGATCACTCGAATCGCAAGATCAGTTGACTAGAAGCTAAGCTAGACCCATGGAGGCGATGAGCGCGAGCATCAGCCGGCTGTGCCAGATGGTCCACGACGCCGGCCTGTGGCCCGGCACCGAGGAACGTCTCCAGGTAGTATTGCTTGAGGCCGCCAGAGCGAGGGGGCGCTTGGATGACAGCTTCGTCTCTTTGTTCGACGAGGTCCTCATCGGTTTCCTCGACAAGTTCACCATCATCAAGAAGCTTGCGGACGACTTTGACGTAAGCCTCCAGCCGACGTGCCTAGGCTCCGCGATGCCCGCCACCCTTAACGGCCACTATGGTGACAACCTCTTCGACGCACTAGTGGTCCTGCAACTGCCCGCCGTCGCGCCGGAGAATGTCCACCTCGAGGTCGCGCTCGCCGTGCAGCGCCTGGCGTAGCAAGACACCATCGACATAATCACCCACGTCTACGCACAAATCGTCCACAAGGACTACTACATGCAAGAGGAGGACGATAGGACGCTGGCCTTCTTGGACCGCAGGGCAACCTTGCACGACACTGTTCAGAAGCACGTTGAGCTCGCCGCCAACGCCGCTGCTCCTCACAAGTCGGTTGGTGACCCGGCGCACTAGGGCGTGAGGATGTCGTTGATGGATCCGTATGTATTTTTATCTTTCCGTCAAATCCATGTAGTAGTATATGATACTACAGTAATTATCTTACCTTTCCCATCAACTTCATAATTTTCATACGTACTCCATGCATGAACGGCGCCAGAACCAAACTTCTCATTACTCTAGGCAAAATCATTATTTTCTATCTATCGGTCACGCCATGGAGCAGAACCAAATTTTACAAGTTATGAGTTCAAAAGGAAAACCTGCGTGTTCGCGTCGCACCCCCACACGGTTGGTCCGGCATGCCGCTCAAGCAGGAATGCGCGCAGTGTTGCATTTTCACTTACAGGTGGGACCGCAGTTGAGCAAACCGATTATCGGCAAACCCCCACCCCACCCATCGTGCGATGGCTGAGAAAACAAGAGGGAGAAGAGATGGCTGTAGCATGGACTCCAAGAAAATTGGTGTCGGATGGGACTCGTGTGGGTGGCGTGTGCCGTACTGCTAGACGTGAATGCTAGTTACGGCCCATGCCACCCCACTATATCGAGCCTATATCGAGGTACGTAGAACAAATTTCCTGCAATCCGTGCTCAGCCCTCCTCTATCTCTCTTCTCAGCCAGCCAACGTATGCGCGGAGCCCATCATCTGTTTGCTCACATGCGGCCCCACATGTCAGTGAAAACGCAAGAGGACCCACTGAACCTGCACATTTTTCACCTCGACATGCTGGTGATGAAAAACAAATCCAATAAAGATCTTCGGTGTCCGCTTTTGGAGTTACTCAAGAGTAGTAAGATTCTATTTACAGTTTAACCCAAGATGCACATCTCGTGGCTTCAACTACCACTCTATTTTCTTTCATGACACGACCTGGATGCTGGATGTCCCACATGTCGGCAAAAGGAGGAAGAACCCGACCAAATCTTCGATTGTGCTCTCGGATTAGACTAGTTGTGCTAACTTAAAAAATTTATTGTGTACTCCATCCATTCCAAAATACTTGACTTCCATTTGTCCAAAAATGGATGTACCTATATACTAAAACATGTCTAGATACATATATATATATTGACAAATAGAAGGCATGTATTGTGCAACGGAGGGAGTAGAATGGATGAAAGTTTTTGTATTGGGAAGAAGAGTACATCCATATATTGATAGAGTGCATTTTAGTAGATGTTCTATCACTTTTAGCTAGCACAGAGGCCAGAGATGAGATTAGTGCACTTGTTGATACTCCTACTAGAATAGAGGCTAGACATGAGACTAGATGCGAGGAAGCAACATCTACTTCTTTACACTCGAAGAAGAAAGAAGAATGCAAGATCGAGCCTCCGCAGATCAACAATGAATGCATCGAGAAGGCACTAATCCAACTTACAGGAGTAGTAAAATGTATTCTTGTGGTTCTTGTTTTCTTTGGTCTTGCTTTTCTAGTCAAAATTATCGTTGGAGTTCATGCAAAACGGAGGTCCGTTTGGGGTCGTGCGTTGGAGTTGGCCTTACAAGTGGGACCGTAGTTAAGGAAACCGACTATCGGCAAACCCCCACCTCGCCCGCCGCGCGATGGCTGAAGTTAGAGAAACGACGAGGTTGAAGAGATTGCTCTAGCACGGACTCCAAGAAATAATATGGTGTCAGATGGATGTCGTGGTGGTGGCGTGTGCCGTACTCCTGGACGTGAATGCTTGTTCTGGCCCATGCCACCCTACTATTCCTACTACTTACTCCTACTATATAGTACTAGTATCGAGGATTCGAGGTGCTGGTTACGTACAGCGAACACATTAACATATGGCTACAGTAAAAACACCCGCCCGACGCGCGAAGCATGTGATGCTAGTACAAATAGTGTACTACTATTATTGATTGGCCTCATCCGATAACCTGTTGCAATGCACGTAAAATTATGTATTCGGAAAATATTTTTTTGCCTCGTCGCACCACTCACTCAGAGAAGCGACTCGAAAGCCATTCATAAATTTATTAAGTTTATCACAGGAATATCATTTTATTACATACAACAGGTCATCAACCCACATCGACAACGAGGATACATTATAAATACTAAAGTTTTCACCACACAACAAATAACAAGCAATGAAATGAACTTCAACTCAACCATTCCTCGGCGTTGGAAACGCTTGCTTTGAACCACAAGTGATTCTTTGGGACGGGCCATCGATTGTCGATCTGGAAACCAACGCAGGACTGATCATCCAGGCTGAAGCGGCCTACTATATCAGTACCAAGGTAGGGAACAACCCAAATGTCCGAGGTATAGACACAGTTTCTTCTCATAAATGGTACTAGTAACATTGTGTCAACATCAGTTGGATCGCCTTTCACCATCATCGAATAGTTTTGTCCAAGGAAGAGCGAGTTTTCTCCAAGACTATCAATTCTGTACCAGGGAGAAGGAGTTGGCGCTAGCACACTAGTATCCACCCCGAATACCATGCAACGGGTGTTGGAATAGGTCCGGAGAGTGCAGCCATGGGAGACTACACCTGCTTCCTTAGCAGTAACATCATCAGTGGGCTGTATACACACAAGAAGAGGTGATCCATCGGAATTAGTTGCCAGGCGCCACAGAGTATATGGGCGCTGCTCATCCTCATGCTCGTGATCATCACCATCGTCATCTCCCCCTTGGTTATAAAAATTTTCAAGTATAGGTGGTGGGATGTTCACAGGACCTTGGAAACACAAGAAGAAGGTTAATTAGTAAAGGGAAACTTGCTAACCCGCATGCATGTGGATGAAACAATTATAATTACGGTGGAAGACAAACGTACCGAAACTACGAGGATCCCATGCAAAAACAGTGCCACGAGTGGTGGCAGCAAACACAAGTCCCTCGTATTGAATTGCATCACAGTACTCATCCGTGTACAGAAACTGATTTTTGAGCAATATCCATCGAGTGAAACCACCAAGGACGGCAACAAGCTTGTCGAAGATAGCAACAACTTTATAGTTGTTGTAATTCCAAGAGCGGTTGGGAACTCGACAAATTGCTATCTTCCTTAGAAGACAGTCACCATGCTCGTATTTGAACGTGCATACAATACCGGTGTGCTCAACCTCTGGGCAGTCTGCTGAGATTTTTGGAAGTGGAACCCGGTCACGAGTGTACACATTGTAAAGTTCCCACTCGCAGTTGGACCCAAAGTAAACAACCCAATCTCCATTTGCGCCCGCCCAAGCCTTGCCCTCAAGCGATGGCATCTTAACATCATACGTATCATTATCAAGCGGCATCAACTTGCACAGGGCGAGGCCTCCGTCGTGCCGACGCCAGTCATCAGGGTCACGACGAAGAAGATAGGGGAGATCAAACTGCTCCTTGACTCTTGGATTCTTTGTAATGATGTTATTAGTTGAGTCAAGAATGGGCTTGAACGAACCTGCCATGCTAGCCGAGGTGATGACGTCGCACCGATCAGTGAGTTCCTCCACCACATCATCTTTCAGATCGGGGCAAGAATAACGGGGTTGTTTCCGGCCTGTTCCCTCCGTGGAGAAGACGACAGAACAATGGCAGAAGAACGGGTGAAGGGCTGAAGGAGAATGGAGGAGGGAGAGGAAGAGCGTGCGACAGCAGTTCCAAATCGAGAGGGAAAGGCGAAGAGTCGGTGGACGGTTATGAGTTTGCCACGGTTCACGAAGAGGCGCCCCAGCCTACACGTCCGTTCAGAAATACTCCTACTACTCGCCGTCGTCTCGCTGATATGTTGGAACGGGACCACATGTCAATGAAACATGGTGTGTAATTTCTCGTGCAAAATGCGATCTGGCTGTGTTGGCCCGAGGTGCCGCATTAGTTATCGACCTTTATTTTTTTAATGGCATGCCGATCAGTTTTGAAGCACGACTAACTGGTACTGTATGCAGAGAAAATATAAATTACTCTACCACTACTCCACCTCCAGTACTAGTAGTATAAAAAAGATATATAGGCTGGAGCTTGAGCGCTTTCTTGCTAAGGTCTGCCCACTTGCTTCTCACACTACCACCCTCTCTCCAGATCTAAAAAAGACGGCCCCTCTCTCCCTCCTCACCGGTGGTCACAGATCTGCCGGGGAAGAAAAGGACGTGCAGCGTTGACGCACTCGTCGTCGGCGAGCGAGGTCACGCACTAACGACAAGGCCGTCCTCTCAGACCTAGCGCCCGCGCGGGATGGCCTCCGTCCCCAAGCTCGCTGCCGTAGTGTGTGCAGAGAACGACGACCACGAGCGAAGCCACTTCCTGCCGACCCTCAGGTATGCTACCTCTTTTTGAACCATAACCTTGTTCGATTGCCCCATCTGCCACGTCGTTGCATGTGGATCTTTTTCCACTCCACCATCTTCCCAATTTGCTATCATCTGCTCTGCTGGCCACGCAGACGAAAACCACAATTTGCACTATTAAAGGAAACCCTACTTCATGCAGACTAATCCATGTCTAGGTTGAATAAGGAAAGGAAGGGAGACTGTACTGTCCAAGAGAGTAGGCATCGAACCCGCATCTAGGTTGAAAAGGGGAAAATCAGTAGCTAAGGAACGAGTCTCGTGTCTCTTGGTTGAAGAAGGGTAGAAAGGCATGACAACGCAATAGAGAATGACCAGGTCGATCGGTTTGTTGTCCTCGCATAGGAAAAAGGTGGCTAAAGAGAACAAAAATGGGACGTAATCCACATATGCTGCCTGTATATTTGTTGCTCTGGGCAACCATACCTCCCTCACCACTCTGCGTCCGTGGAGGTACATCGTACTGGTGCGCCCACTGTCTGAATGGGCCTCCCATGTTGTTATTGCCACTTTTTTTGCTGTTAGTATAACGCCAGCAGTCAAGTCAAGCAATGCTACTGCTAAAATGATGCCACATTTAACTAATGCCGCTCTCAGTCTAATGCCACCGATAAATTTAAGAAATGCCATTTAATGTCACTGGATTATTTCAGGGTTAGCTGTTGATTGTGGATGTATTAAAGATTTTTCAGCTAAGGCATTCTAATGCTGTTGCACAACCAGTATACCAACGATGAAACTTGTTACTACCTCCAGATTTTTGCACTGTTAATGCTTATAGATTACATACCTCACTTTCATGAGATAAGTTGATTTTTTTGTACAGTGTCACCAAAATGCCAAGGCGCTGATGTCATTTTATTTTGGTTAAACTGCACAGACAATTATGAAGACAAGAGGAAAGGTCAAGAGTGGGCACCTCCTCCTCCGTCTGTTCTCTTGATTCGTTTGATCAAGTTTTTATGTTTGATTGATTATCAAGATTGGGATAGCAATTTTTAAGGTCCCCCCAAGTTCGAAATGATATTTACCTTGGAGGTACATGGTTTGCAATTTTTTTATACTATCATTAGTGAATAATGCTAGTTACCTTCAGACTTTTGTATTTGGTTTAATGCTCATGCACAACTAGTATACCAATGCTGAAACTTGTTACCTTTACATTTTGTATTGTTAATTCTTATAGAAACCTTCCGGTGGTAGAGTTTATTGAAATCTGTTCAGTAAAACCATTGTACTGTACCCTGTAATAAACTAACTACTCTACTGTTGCACTAGCCACTTGATTAGTGTATATTTGTAGTATTCGAATGGTGTTGCATTAGCATATGGACATAAATGAAGTGTGGCAAGCTTTCCCAGATATGTGCTCAAGAAAACTACCACCTGTTTTTCTAAATACTAGACATTTGGGTACTTTAAATTGAACCGCGAAAACGTCTTATATTAAGGAACAAAGGGTGTAGAGTTCACTCAAATTATCCCGGTAAAGCTAGTCACACCTTTGTTAAAATTAATGTTCATTATGTTATCGGAGGAGGTCTGTATGTTTGTCTCTAATGCCTGTCGACTACATACCTGACATCATGATGTAATGTTAAGTCATTTCCTTTTGTACAGTGTCACTGAATTGTCAAGGTGGTGATGGTATTTTATTTTAGTAGAACTACACAAAATTTGCTTAAAAGAAGAGGAAAGATCAGGAATGGCTCAGTTTTTTAGAAAAAACTATGTATGCCTTCCTGACATCAGCCGTTGTTGCTTTATTTATTCCTTCAAACAGGTGGTTAGAAACAGTCTTGCTACCTTTTCCCATTAAGAAATTGGAATGCTTATATTTGTGAGTGTATGCTTCAACTAGTGCCACTTTTAGAGTAATCACACTTTCAATATCTATGCAAATAGGGATGCTCGATTTTAGTGGAACTGCACAAAAAGTCCAACTGGTTCAACATTTGGAGCATGTTTTTTTTAAAACCTTTATGTCCAATTGGTGGCACTATGAGCTGTTCATTACGAAGGTACATGGTTTGCTACTATCTTGCTACTCTTTTTGTACTGTCATTAGATAGTAATACTAGTGGTTTTCATGTGAATTTATTGGCAGGGGGGGCCTACATTGGAGGTGCAGGGCAAGATTCAATGATTGGATGCTCAATTTCGGTTGTATTGATTTCACCTCTTCCATCACTGCGAACATGGATATCCTTGGTCTGATGAAGAATAGGCGCTGTATTTCTGCTCTGAACCAGCAAATCAATTCAGTATGAAATTGTCCAGGGCAAAACATAACTATATCAGATTGTCCAGTGCAGAACATGACAGATGCTAAGCAGAAGAGACATGTTTAAACCAAAAATATAAGGTGTGGTATATGTTTACTAGCTGCTTGATATTTGTGCAGACAGAGATGTCTGCCGTTGCTATTTTGCAAACAAACAAAGTGTTCGCAATTTTGGTTGAACTGCACAAGAGAATAGTATAGTCACTGGATGCAGTGCCATTTGAAAATAGACACAGAAAGATTGGATAGTCACTTCATGGACTACAGAAAAGTAGTATTGTACTATTTATTGGCCAACACTAGGTGCTTCATTGCTTTGGTCTGATTATACAATGGGCATCATTTTGCCTAAGTTAAATTTTGTATTCTGGAAATAGTCTCGCGGTGTGATCGAGAGAAGACCAAATCATATTGCAGTGGATGTTCCTCCATCATGTGTGGTTCATTCTCATGGTTCCAGCTGTTGGCGAAACCACTTACGTTTGCAAGAGGAATTGTAGACTTCACAAACAAATTTGTCTTTCAGTCTGTACTGAATGTTGACCAAGAGAAGCATCCGTGTTAGTAGGAAGAACAGATGTTTTTTTCTAGATCTTTGCTTTTGGAGCTACATATTTGTATATGATCTGTGAATCATTGAGATGCATTAACATGTTGATCTTATGTATGGGAATCGTACTAGTTAGTTTTAGTTGCGACACAAGATCCGAAGTGGCTAATCTTTGCTTTTGGAGCTACATATTTGTATATGATCTGTGAATCATTGAGATGCATTAACAGTTACTTATTTCTGTTCGCTCAGTGTTTACAAGTTACTGATCGATCACTAGCTAGCCTACAAATGCGCTCCTGGCAGTTTTATTTGCGACGCAAGATGCGAAGTGATAGTTTTTTGAATAAAAATGCCTACCTCTGAAGAAACTGACAAGCTACACTATCGATCCTACACGGATAAAAATGCCTACCTCTGAAGAAACTGACAAGCTACACTATTGATCCTACACGAATAAATAGCGGATCACGCACGTACTACCTCCTTTCCGGTTTGCAGGGCTCAATTCAAGAAACGACCAACTTGATCCTACACGAATAAATAGCGGATCACGCACGTACTAGTACCTCCTTTCCGGTTTGCAGGGCTTAATTCAAACCTCTCACCAACCAAGGTACTCCCTCCGTCCGGGTTTATTAGTCCCGTGAGCAAAGCAGCAAGACCAAGGCATGGCAATAATTAACGGCATGCAGAAGTTTAAGCCTAATTAATTCCAGTGATTTAAGTGGCTACATGCGTGCCCTCGCCTGCGACTCCAGCTAACTGATGTGAAAAAAGATACACTTTAATTGTTGTGGGCTTTTTAAATTCGTGGAATCATTATTGACAAGGAGGGAGATGATTCGAGTACACTCGTTGGACCGCCATGCCGGCGTGCGACCAGACGGGACGGGACGACACAGTCATAATTTCAGTTTCTCTAGTTTTCCACGGCAAGCTGGCGCGCTAAGCCATTATGGATTGAATTCCGATGACCGTCGCGCTACCTTCCGCCTATAGGTACTGTTTCCCGGCCTTCTCCGGTGCCATCGTGACCCAACTCGCCATATCCTCATATGCCCCCACCGGCCCGACGTCGCTCGCCACATCCGCCATGCCCCCGCCCGTCCGCTGTAGGCGACGCCGGAGGCGGTCACCGCCGGAACTAGTGTTCGTGTTTTCACTGGAAGGCAGACGGAGGGAGGAGGCATTCTATCTGTCTTTAGATGGCAATGCGGAGATCAAGGAGTTGTTGGAGCGTGACCGCATGGCGGAGGAGCAGGAGTTGTTGGAGCGCGACCGCCTAGCGGAGGAGCAGCGTATCGCCGATTTACGCCGCCAGGGGGACATGGAGCAGCAGTGCACCGACGCTCTAAGTCGCGAGCAGAGCGCCCGCAACTGGGCCGACTACGTGGAGGCCGATGCCCGGCAAATAGCCCTGGAGGCTGTCGGGCACGCACGCGTTCGCGATGCCGATTTTTACTACCAGCTCGTCAAGTGTGTTTCCCGCTTGGAAGCCGAAGCTTCGGTGGACCACGCCGGCATGGAAAGGGCCAACGCACGCGAGCAACGCGCCCTATCGCACCTCTTGCAAGTCCGAGGCGAGGCGCACGGCGCCTGTGCCGACGTTTAGCGTGTATCACAGATGGCGGCCAACATCGTCTAGTTAACTAAGAGTAAGTTAGTACTTGTACGCTACTAGAGTATTGGTGGGAGTAGATAGTTAACTTGGCTATGATGGTTGTCAACGTGGAAGTTCAGTACTCTATATGCGGATCAGACCTGTTACTTTGCTCTGAATGTTAAACTTTCCGTTTGAACGTATGGAATGGGCTGTTATTTTTTTAAATGGGTTGTATTTGTTCTCCACGGGTTTAGAGGCTGACTTGTGGGCCTAGCAAGTTGACGCGTACACAATCAGGAGATGATTGTATGTGGAGAGGATGACAGCAGGGACCCGCCAAGGTCATGGCAGTACGCAAGCAAGTGCCTCCTTATTTCAAGCCAATAAAAAATGGCTCCTCCTAGTGGATTTCTGACATCTGGGTCCCATGCCATTGTCAACGTAGTCAATAAACGAGAGAATTGCACAACGAGCGGCTGACACCAGGGACCCATCAGCTCGCCCAGTTATTTTTGTTTTGGGTTAATTTGATAAATGCCACTCCAAATCTGGTGTATCCGAGAAATGCCACTGCAATTTCCAAACTTTGAAAAATGCCATTTCATTCCATTTCTAGTGGCATTTTTCGAAGTCTGGAGTGGCGTTTTTCAAAGTTTGCAAACTACAGTGGCGTTTTTCAAAGTTTGCAAAAATTGAAGTGGCATTTTTCAAAGTTTGGAAATTGTAGTGGCATTTTTATGAATCGCCATAATTGGAGTGGCATTCATCTAATTTGTTTTTGAGACGGAAGCAGGGTGTCAACTGGGCTGTGCGGGACACTCTGGCCTGTCAAGACAACCTTTTCTTTTATGTTTACCACGGACCAGCCCAGTAGTTTTTTTTCTTTCTGAAAATGCCTAGCCCAGTTTTTTGTGATTTGTCAAGTAAGTCGCTTTATCAGGCCTGTTGGGCTGCAAATCTTTCAACACGAGGAGAGCTTCATTCGGCTGGCCGAGAAAATGGCCTATCAGTAATGAGAAATGGGTTGTACATTTTTAAAACACATCAAACCGGCAATTAGTTTCAACTATCTTTTTTCATTTAGAGATTTTAAATTGCATTGATTTTTATGCGTGGACAATTTATTGGATTTTATATTGATATACATTTATTTTTAAAATCAATATGAATGTGACTCGAAATTTCGGGATTAAAAACAGTTCAGACCGCACCGACATATGCAAAATATTCTTATAATTTTTTAACCGTGGCCACAATATGGGCTGTAATGCTAAAAGAAGAATATGGGCTCCAAAAAAAACCCGTAAGAATTAGCAAATGGGCTGTAAATTATTTGAAATAATGGCAGATGGGCTGTATGCTGTTTTCCACAGATTTGAGGCTTTCCACAGATGGCGTGTATACTGTTGGATGTCCATCCAACGGCCGTCGTGCTTCTTCAATCTCTGCTCTTCCTGCTCCAGCCGCTCAAACAAGCGCCGGCAGGACTGCCTGCTCCCTTGTTCCCGTGGCCGGCTGTGCTGCCGCGCAGGCCTCACCGCCCCACCGTACTCCCATCGCTGGCCTAGCCATCCCTCTACTCACCCACACCTGCTGTTATTCTCCGGCGACGGCGGGCGAGCCAGTAAACCCTCGTACAGTCATACTCCCCTCCGTGTGGGAAACAAACACAACTGCCGAGTCTTCCCTGCCTCCGTGGCGTTCCCTTCCTAGGCCTCACCGTCGTCCACCGCCCTGGTGCTCTCGGCGTGGCGTGGTCAACGTGGTCAACGACCGACATGCATCTAAAGTGGACTGTACGTGGAGAGGCTGACAGCTGGGTCCACGGCCGCACGCAAGGAAATGCCTCCTTATTACGTGCAAAATAATGATTCCTCCACCTGACATCTGGGACCCACCAAAAGGGCCTCTGTATTTCGCAAAAAAAACGTTACCGCCACTGACAGCTCGGACCCACCAGCTATATCTTCACACGCAAGGAAGTGCCTCCTTATTACGCACAAAAAAATGAATACTCCCCCTGCTAGCTGGGACCTAGTATAGTGGGCCTACTAAGTTGACCGGGACGAAGGGCTTTGTCAACTTAGTCAATATGCACGATTCTAGCTCGACTGACCGTACGATGTCCATCCAACGGCCGTAGTGCTTTTTCAACCTCTGGTCTTCTTGCTCCAGCCGCCCAAAGCAGTGCCGGTCGTGCCGCCTGCTCCTGCCTCCCGTCGCCGGCTGTGCTGCCGCGGAGGCCTCACCGCCCCATACTACTCCCACCGCTGGCCAGGCCATCCCTCCACTCCACTCACCCACACCCCATGTTATTCTGCGGCGACGGTAGCGCAGCCGAACCAGTGAACCCTCGTACTCCTCTTCGCGTGGGCATCAACTGCCCCGTCTTCCCCGGCTCCGCGCCGTCCCCTTCCTAGGCCTCGCCGTCATCCACCGCCGTGGTGCTCTCGGCGCGGCGTGGTTAATGTGGTCAACGAACGAATTCCATCGGAAGAATACTGTACGTGGAGAGGCTGACAGCTGGGTCCACAGCAGCTGCAAGGAAGTGCCTCCTTATTACGCGGAAAATAATTATTCCTCCACCTGACAGCAGGGACCCACCGGACGCCCACCAGTATTTCGCGAAAAAAACGTTTGCCCCTGACTGCTGGGACCCACCCGACGGGCCACCGTATTTCGCAAAAAAACGTTCCCCCTGCTGTCAGCTCGGACCCACCAGAAGTGCCTCCTTATTACGCACAAAAAAATGAATACCCCCTACTAGCTGGGACCCACCTTGGTGGGAGGCTGACTTGTGGGCCTACTAAGTTGACGGGGACGGAGGGCTTTGTCAACTTAGTCAATATAAACGATTCTAACTCCAGTGACCGTACGATGTCCATCCAACGGCCGTAGTGCTTCTTCAACCTCTGGTCTTCTTGCTCCAGCCGCCCAAAGCAGCGCCGGTCGTGCCGCATGCTCCTGCCTCCCGTGGCCGGATGTGCTGCCGCGGAGGCCTCGCCGACCCTACTACTCCCACCGCTGGCCAGGCCCTGCGGCGACGGCAGCCTCACACCGCAGCCGAACCAGTGAACCCTCGTACTCCTCTCCGTGCGGGCTTCCACTGCCGCATCTTCCCCGGCTCCGCGTCGTCCCCTTCCTAGGCCTCGCCGTCGTCCACCGCCCTGGTGCTCTCGGCGCGGTGTGGTCAACATGGTCAAGGAACGACTTCCATCGGACGTGGACTGTACGTGGAGAGGCTGACAGCTAGGTCCATGGCCGTAGCAAGGAAGTGCCTCCTTATTACGCGGAAAATAATGATTCCTCCACCTGACAGCTGGGACCCACCGGACGGGCCACGGTATTTCACGAAAAAAACGTTTCCCCCTGACTGCTGGGACCCACCAGCTACATCTTCGCGCGCAAGGAAGTGCATCCGGGCAAAAAAAACGATTCTCCCCCTTAGAGGCTTGGACCCACCAGCTACATCTTCGCACGCAAGGAAGTGCCTGACAGTCGGGACCCACCTGGTCGAAGCGTACGTAGCGTTGTCATTCTGGTCGCGAACGTGTACGTACATATATACTGGTGGATGTAGAGGCGCGCACGTGTCGTAGTAGAGGCACGCACGTAGCATGTACACGTACGTACAGCGGCCAAAGTGCAAGAAATAAAATACGGCCACGTATGTGTACATACGGGCGGGGTCTTGAACGCCTACTCGCGCATATGTACGACGAGGGCTCGTGTACATGGCTGGGTCGGAACGGAGAAACAGCATCGTCATTGTGTTCATGGGGAGGCAACGAAATGCATCGTGTTCATCGGGAGGTCTTGGACGGAACAAGCGATGGAAACGAGGCCTGGCGTACCGCAGAACGGAGAAAACGGACCTCCTATGGTCGAAACGGGGGTCTTGTTGATCGGGAGGGGCGTGGCGTACTGCAAAATGGAGGAAACGGACCTCCTACGGTCGAAACGGGGGTCCTGTTGATCGGGAGGGGTGTGGCATACCGCAAAACGGACGAAACGGACCTCCTACGGTCGAAACGGGGGTCCTGTTCATTGGGAGGGGTGTGGCGTACCGCAAAACGGGACTCCACGGGATACTGTTCATCTCCACCGTCGACCTCCTCTAGCCTCCACGGGCTACCATCGACCTCCTCCAGCCTCCACGGGCTCCTGTTCATCCAGCCTCCACCGCGCGCTACTCCACCGGCTACTGTTCAACCACCCCTCCACCGACTATTGTTCATCCAGCCCTCCACACCACGGGGTCCTGTTCAACCACCCCTCCACGGGCACCCCTCCACCGTCTACTATTCATCCAGCCCTCCACCACACCACGAGGTCTTGTTCATCCAAAGGCAACGCCACCGCTCACTGTTCATCCACCCCCCCCGCAACGCTCACTGTTCATCCAATCGATCGGCTTCAGTTAGCAGCAGTAGCGAAGGAATCGCTCGATCGGGTTCAGTTAACAGCCATCGATCGATCGCTCGGGTTCAGTAATGCGTAGCCTGCAGTGCAATCGCTCGGGTTCGGTTAGAGCCCAACGCCTCGCTTGGGTTCAGTTAGAGCCAACGCCTCGCACACATGCGCGTACGCGTACGAGAGAAACGCGCATCGCTCGGCCCCCGACCTCCCACCGTAACCGGGAACTCCCCGAAATTTTCCTCCCCCTCGCTTCTACCATAGTTTTTTCTGTCATGGACAGCCCAAAGAATGTCATGCAGCTGCGTCTCCGGCCCGCCCAGGATGAAAAGCCCATTTTCTGTCATGATTTTTTGTCATAGAAGTAGGAGCCCACCACATCTATGATGATACCGGGTTTTGTCACAATAATCGTCATAGAAGTGTCATATGTATGACAGAAAAAATCCGTTTGGCCCAAAATGTCACGGATGTGTCTTTTTTTGTAGTGAAGGGCAACGTCGCGTCCTTCACAGCCAAGGAGGTGGAGAATATCAAGGCCAAGGGAGTTTCTTCCTTCTACAACCGCAAGTTCAAGAAGTGGCACTGCCCCTACTACACGACCGAGCCAAAGCCAAGGGATGGCCGCTTCGATCACCTTCTGTCTCATGCTGAGGATGTAGCGATTCGCGGGGATGACTACATGATCAGGGGGTAGCATGCCACCCTCGCGAAGGCCCTGACTCCAGCATGATGTGATCGATGATATGATGCTGTGTTACTTTTGGTTTGTTTGTTGAACTGTTGGATTAGTTTTGGTTTGTTGAACTGAATCTCGTTGGTTATGGTATGTTGAACTGAATCTCGTTGGCTATGCTAGTAATCTGGTTGCTATCTATATTTGCCTGTCCTTAAATTTGCCTGTGGTATATTTGTCTGTCCTGAATCTATGGTTAGTTATGTTTAGATGTTGTGAACTATGGTTTTAGGTGCTGCAATGATCACACATGTTGTGTAGGAAATCAAATGCATGCTCCAAATGTGATCATGTAAAACCTTGGCAAACCTGGACAGTATAAATTCAAGAAAATGCAAAACACAAGTAAAACCTTGGAAAACTTTCTATGTTTGTGTAGGAGATCATGTGTGCAAAATTTGAAGTGATTTAGAGGAGGTCAGATAAATTTGAATTTGAGAAATGTGCTCCGAATGAGCTCCCGGGTAGGGTAAACAGCCCATTTGTAATCAAGTTTTTTTGGACCTACTCTAAATGAGCCAAATGTTTTTTTATTAACACATATTCACTTTCCATAGTGTAGATTCGAAGTCTCACTATTTTTTGAATTTATTTTCATATTTTACATTTTCTTTTGAAAACATATGCTTTAATATAAAAACTATTAAAAACATGTTTTGAAACATGAAAATGGAAAACTAAGTTTAGATCCTTCTTATTCACTTTGAAATAAAGCTTTGGTGATTTTTTTGATTTTTTAATTTTTTTAAAAATAGAAGGTAACCCAACCTCCTCTCCTTGAACTCTATGAAATCTTGTACGTGATAGCTCATATGTGTGAAGGTTTTCTCATGAAAATGACCATAGACCAAGTTTATGATTTTTGGTTGGTAACATGTCACATAAGACAACATTGTGCGCAGGTTTTATATATTTTTGATTTTTTTAAAGTTAATGGTGCTCATTTGATCTCGATCGTGCCAGCTAGAGTTTTTTCATGAAAATGACCATAGACCAAGTTTAGTAATTTTCCTCATTAGTTTGTCTTATAAAATGACGAACATCGAAGGTTTCATATTTTTTCGATTTTTTTAAATTAGTTATGCTCAGTCAAAGCCTTCGAAACCCCGTTGACCAGCTCAAAACCCCTCTAAACCCGACGGGGTTTCGCCTAACCCTAGCTCCCAACATCAACCGTACGATCATACCCTCGCGCCAAGTGACAACCCTCAGATCTGGTCTTCTAGAAGGAATTAGGTGGGCTGGTTGCATGCAGGCTCCGCGCAGTTGGATCACAAGGACGGCTCTGCATCGTTGGATCGTGGAGCGATCCACGAGAGGCGATCCTATTGGTTGTGCTTGGCTGCTCGCCCACCACTGACTCCTCGAAAAAAATTTTGTTATTTGTGACGCCGTCGATTCAATCGTACACTAATCATACACGCAAATGTGTACGATCAAGATCAAGGACACACGGGAAGATATCACAACACAACTCTAGACACAAATTAAAATAATACAAGCTTTATATTACAAGCCAAGGGCCTCTAGGGATCGAATACATAAGCTCAAAAACACAAGAGTCAACGGAAGCAACAATATCCGAGTACAGACATAAGTTAGACAAGTTTTCCATAAGAAGGATAGGACAAAAGCAACAACGATCGAAAAGGCAAGGCCTCCTGCCTGGGAGCCTCCTAACTACTCCTGGTCGTCGGCGGCCTCCACGTAGTAGTAGGCACCCTCGATGTAGTAGTAAGCGTCAGTGGTGTCATCTGGCTCCTGAGCTCCACCATCTGGTTGCGACATCCAGAAATAAAGGAAAAGGGAAAAAGAGGGAGCAAAGCAACCGTGAGTACTCATCCAAAGTACTCGCAAGCAAGGATCTACACTACATATGCAACATTATCAAAGGAAGGTTGTATATGTGGACTGGGTTGCAGAAATGCCAGAATAGAGGGGAGAGCCTAGCCCTATCGAAGATTTGAATCTTCAGCATCTTCAAGAATCTTGCAGTGTTTAGAAGAGTACAGATCAACATAATGTAAGGTAGTAGTAGTGTTATCAACCTCGGCCAGAGATCCTTTCTCGACTCCCTGCGAGAAAGCAATCCCAGAGCCATACTATCCAGTTATCACCTCAAGTTTCCAGTTCTAGTTGTATCGATCGGGATACAACTCCAAGTGTCCGTTACCATAGGACAGGCTATCGATAGATGTTTTCTTCCCTGCAGGGGTGCACCAACTTACCCACCATGCTCGATTAACTCTGGCCGGACACACTTTCCTGGGTCATGCCCGGTCACGCCGCAACCTGACCTAGGCTTGATAGAGAGGTCAGCACGTCGGACTAAACCTATGCCCCCAGGGGTCTTGGGCCATCGCCCCGGGAACTCCTGCACATTGCATGGGCGGCCGGTGAGCAGACCTAACTACCTCCTTAAAAAGGCAGGAGCTTACCAGTCCAACCCGGCGCACGTCGCTCAGTCGCTAATGTCTAATAAGCTTCGGCTGATGTATACGACGCAGAACGCCCATACTATGCCCACGTGATGGTTAGTGCTATCAGGCCAGAGGCCCCTTGGATCAAATATCCAAACCGTTACTGTGTTGGTAGTGCGGTCATGAGCAAAGACTCACGAAAGGTGTGACCCCATCGCCTCGTCTCGAGTACTTGCGACAAGGGCTAAGAATGCCCGGCCATGCCTCATGTTAAACTCTCGGGTACCCTCCAGGTCAACCCGTCTCCACATCACTCGCAGGTACCCCTCAAGTTCGACCCGCCTTTCCAAGTAACAGTTGTAAAGTCCAAGTATCCGTGTGTCCAAACATCAAGGGGAAAACACGAGGAATCACCCCCAGTGAATTCCACTCGATGTAATCATCAAGGTGAACGTAAGAGGATCCACCCTTGAGGTTCACACTTGAGGGGTTGCACGATAGAGTTGTATCAGAAGTGGTTAAGGAGGAAATCACCCTCGATGACCACGACCGAATAGCTACACTACAGAGATCTCATCAGGAGTGATGTATGAGGTTCCACCCTCGGCACTTGATGGTAACTCTGCAGAGTCGTACAACTAGTGGGGGTGATGTGTGGTGTCGGGGCCTGGACGTCGATCACGTTGATCGAGTCATCGAACATAAAGCAGGGCAACTGGGACAATGTGGGGGTCACTAATGGATCTCTAACCAACCTATACTAAGCAGTTTAGAATAAGCAGGTAAGGTATGAAAGCAGGTAACAAAAACAGGCTATGCATCAGAGTAGGATCATACATAAAGTAGTAGCAGTTCTAATGCAAGCATGAGAGGGAAATAAATGGGCGATATCGGAATGCTCAAGGGGGGTTTGCTTGCCTGGAAGCTCTGGTGACAGACTCAGATCCTCGACGGTGAAGTAGTCAATCATCGGATCAACAACGGTCTCGGGATCTACCGGAAAGAAGTAACGAAGGGGGAACATAAAAAACAGAGCAAACAATGCATTACAAAGCATGACAAAGCAAAACGTTGCGCTGGGGGTGACCTAATACAGTGCTACACGTTGCCGACGAAGCAGGAAATTAACCGGAAGGTTTTCCCGGTTTCGGACATCTGTCAGACAGATGAACCGGAGGGGAAGGTTCCATGTTTGCAGTGCTGGAGGCATCTGACAGGTATGTGGATAGCGTAATCGAGTTCGTCATGTTTTTCTGAGCAACTTTCTTGTAGTAAACATTTTCATCGGAGTTAATGTTTAATTTCTATGAATTTTCAAAGTTTTAAAAGGTTTTATGTATTTATCAATATTTCAAAATAGAAAATAGAATATACTTTTGTCACCTAGTGCTATCCTAGCTTGTGTGTATGACAGTGGGACCAGTGGGGTTTGGTTGACCCAGTCAAGGGCTGACTGGTCAACATATGAACAGTGTAACTGGGTCCCGCGTGTCATTGCCTTTAGTTTAATAAAATGGTAATTAACATGGGTGATCCCACATGTCATTTCTTAGGCTAAATTAGCACTAGATTAGTACTAATTGATCCAAGACCTAAAGCTAAACAAGGGCCAGCGTGATGGCATAGCCGTGCACACAACACACACACACACACACACGACACACACGCTGCACACTCGGCCATGGCCACCGTGCACACACACAACACACACATACACGACACACACACACGCTGCACACTTGGCCATGGCCTTGCCCATGGCCAGCCGCAAGCAGCAGCATAGCAGCGTTGAGCAGCATGAGCAGGCAAACCAGCAGCGTAGCACCCTAAGCAGCACTAGCTAGCAGCAGTACACATCCATAGTAGCAGAACACAGTACAACAACGAACGCATAGGGGCGAGAGCAGGCAGCAACATCGCAGCGACAGCAGGAGGCGATCGGGGGCTCGGCCATGCGCGTGTGGGGGCGTGGCCTGGGTGTGGCGGGCGCGAGCGGGGGCACGTGCAGGCAGCCAAGGGCGTGGGGGACATGGCCAGGGGCGCGCGGGAGCGCGGACAGCGACGCGGTGAGCACAAGCTCCGACGGCATCGGGCACGGCGGCCTACGGCGGTGGTTCGATGGGGAAAATAGGGGAAACTGGAGGAGGGCTCACTACCGGGAGGTCATGGATGAGCTCGAGGGGTTTGGGGATGGCCGGAGCTCGCGGGACGATGGCGAGATGGCGGCGGTCGAGGTTGGTGGAGCCAGTCGATGCCGTCGTTGTGGTGCTGCTCCCGACAAACGGGGACTCGGAGAAGACGCGGTGGTTGACGGGGGTCCTCCTAGACAACTCCTTCAACGCCGTGGAGTGTGTGATAACACACAAGCATAGGGGATTGCAACAGTTTTCGAGGGTAGAGTATTCAACCCAAATTTATTGATTCGACACAAGGGGAGCCAAAGAATATTCTCAAGTATTAGCAGCTGAGTTGTCAATTCAACCACACCTGGAAACTTAATATCTGCAGAAAAGTATTTAGTAGCAAAGTAATATGATAGTAGTGGTAACGGTAGCAAAAGGTAATGATAATAAAAGTAATGTTTTTGGTATTTTGCAGTGGTGATAGCAATAGCAACGGAAAAGTAAATAAGCGAAGAACAATATATGGAAATCTCGTAGGCAATGGATCGGTGATAGAGAATTATGCCTGATGCGGTTCATCATGTAACAGTCATAACCTAGGGTGACACAGAACTAGCTCCAACTCATCAATGTAATGTAGGCATGTATTCTGAATATAGTCATACGTGCTTATGGAAAAGAACTTGCATGACATCTTTTGTCCTACCCTCCCGTGGCAGCAGGGTCCTAGCGGAAACTAAGGGATATTAAGGCCTCCTTTTAATAGAGTTCCGGACCAAAGCATTAACACATAGTGAATACATGAATACCTCAAACTACGGTCATCACCGGTAAGTATCCCGATTATTGTCACTTCGGGGTTAACGGATCATAACACATAATAGGTGACTATAGACTTGCAAGATAGGATCAAGAACTCTCATATATTGATGAAAACATAATAGGTTCAGATCTGAAATCATTGCACTCGGGGCCTAGTGACAAGCATTAAGCATAGCAAAGTCATAGCAACATCAATCTCAAAACATAGTGGATACTAAGGATCAAACCCTAACAAAACTAACTCGATTACATGATAAATCTCATCCAACCCATCATCGTCCAGCAAGCCTATGATGGAATTACTCACGCACGTCGGTGAGCATCATGAAATTGGTGATGGGGGAAGGTTGATGATGACGATGGCGACGGATTCCCCTCTCCGGAGCCCCGAACAGACTCCAGATCAGCCCTCCCGAGAGGTTTTGGGGCTTGGCGGCGGCTCCGTATCGTAAAACGCGATGAATTCTTCTCTCTGATTTTTTTCTCCCTGAAAGCAAATATATAGAGTTGGAGTTGAGGTCGGAGGAGCTCCAGGGGGCCCATGAGGTAGGGGGCGCGCCCCCCACCCTCGTGGCTAGGGTGTGGGCCCCCTGGTCTTCATCTTTTGCAACGATTTTTTATTATTTCCGAAAAGATGTTCCTTGAAGTTTCAGGTCATTCCAGGAACTTTTGTTTCTGTACATAAATAACACCATGGCAATTCTGCTGAAAACAGCGTCAGTCCGGGTTAGTTCCATTCAAATCATGCAAGTTAGAGTCCAAAACAAGGGCAAAAGTGTTTGGAAAAGTAGATACGATGGATACGTATCAACTCCCCCAAGCTTAAACCTTTGCTTGTCCTCAAGCAATTCAGTTGACAAACTGAAAGTGATAAAGAAAAACTTTTATAAACTATGTTTGCTCTTGTTGTTGTAAATATGTAAAGCCAGCATTCAAGTTTTCAGCAAAGACTATGCACTAACCACATTCACAATAACGCATAGGTCACATGTTTACTCATATCAATGGAATAATCAACTAGCGAGCAATAATAATAAATCTCGGATGACAACATTTTCTCAAAACAATCATAATATGATATAACAAGATGGTATCTCGCTAGCCCTTTCTGAGACCGCAAAACACAAATGGAGAGCACCTTTAAAGATCAAGGACTGACTAGACATTGTAATTCATGGTAAAAGAGATCCAGTCAAGTCATACTCAATGTAAACTTACAGTAATGAATGCAAATGACAACGGTGCTCTCCCACTGGTGCTTTTTAATAAGAGGATGATGACTCAACATGAAAGTAAATAGATAGGCCCTTCATAGAGGGAAGCAGGGATTTGTAGAGGTGCTAGAGCTCGGTTTTGAAATGGAGGTGAATAATATTTGGAGTGGTATACTTTCATTGTCAACATAACAACCAAGAGATGGCGATATCTTCCATGCTACACACATTATAGGCGGTTCCCAAACAGAATGGTAAAGCTTATACTCCCCCTCCACCAACAAGCATCAATCCATGGCTTGCTCAAAACAACGAGTGCCTCCAACTAACAAGAGTCCCAGGGGGAGTTTTGTTTGCAATTATTTTGATTTAGTTTGCATAAAGCATGGGACTGGGCATCCCAGTGACCAGCCATTTTCTCGTGAGTGAGGAGCGGAGTTCACTCCTCTTGAGAATAACCCACCTAACATGGAAGATATGGATAACCCTAGTTGATACATGAGCTATTCGAGCATACAAAATAGGATATTTATTTGAAGGTTTAGAGTTTGGCACATAAAATTTACTTGGAACGGCAGGTAGATACCGTATATAGGTAGGTATGGTGGACTCATATGGAATAACTTTGGGGTTTATGGAGTTGGATGCACAATCAGTATTCCCGCTTAGTACAGGTGAAGGCTAGCAAAAGACTGAGAAGTGACCAGCTAGAGAGCGACAATAGTCATGAACATGCATTAAGATTGATCAACACCGAATGCAAGCATGAGTAGGATATAATCCACCATGAACATAAATATCGTGAAGGCTATGTTGATTTTGTTTCAACTACATGTGTGAACATGTGCCAAATCAAGTCACTTAAATCATTCAGAGGAGGACACCACCCTATCATACAACATCACAAGCATTTTAATAGCATGTTGGCACGCAAGGTAAACCATTATAAGCTCCTAGCTAATCAAGCATGGCACAAGAAACTACGATCTCTAGTTGTCATTGCAAACATGTTTATTCATAATAGGCTGAATCAGGAATGATGAGCTAATCATATTTACAAAAACAAGAGAGGTCGAGTTCATACCAGCTTTTCTTATCTTAGTCAGTCCATCATATATCGTCATAACTGCCTTTCACTTGCAGGACCGAATGATGTGGATAATAATAATAGTGCATGTGCATTGGACTAAGCTGGAATATGCAAGCATTCAATAAACAGGAGAAGACGAGGCAATATGGGATCTTTTGTCAGATCAACAATAATGCATATAAGAGCCACTTCAACAATTTAATCATGGTCTTCTCCTATCGACCCCCAAAGAAAAGAAAAGAAATAAAACTATTTACACGGGAAAGCTCCCAACAAGCAAAAGAAGAACATGAAATATTTTTGGGTTTTCTTTTTAATTACTACTACAAGCATGGAAAGTAAACTAATTAAAAGCCACAACTATTTTTTTTGGTTTTTCTTGAGGTTTATCAAACATACAAGAAGAAAGCATAAAAAGGAAAATAAACTAGCATGGATGATACAATGAAAAAGTATGAGCACCGACATCTAGCAATGAGTGTGTGAACATAAATGTAATGTCAGCGAGAAATACGTACTCCCCCAAGCTTAGGCTTTTGGCCTAAGTTGGTGTATGGCCACGGCTGGCCTGGCGGATATCCATAGTAATAGTTGGGGTCGTACTGAGATGCAGCGGCTATCGCCTCCTGAGCTGCAGCGGGGCGACGAGCGGCCTCCGCCCTCCTCTCTTACTAATCTGCCTCCTCTCTGGTAATAACATATCTTCCTTTTGCCTGATAATCAAAGAACGCAGGAGCAGGGAGAGTAATACGGACAGCACGACGTCTGTCAAAGGTTAAGCAATACTGGAGAGGTGATTCATTCCTCTCAACAAACTGGTGGTGAACCATAGCATTAAAGTCTAGGTAAGCAGGAGGCAATTCAATATCATCATTACGTATGGTTACACCAAGAAAATCAGCTAAGCGGGTTCCATAAATTTCACCAAAGAAATCTCCATTAAATCTATTAACATGCAACCTACGTGCAACAATGGCTCCCAAATTATAAGATTTATCTCCTAACACGGCACTCCTAAGAATACTAAGGTCAGGCACACACATGTGACATGCCTCATCTTTACCATTTATACACCTACCTATGAAGAGAGCAAAGTAATGTATAGCAGGAAAATGAATGCTCCCTATGGTAGCTTGTGTTATAGCTCTAGATTCCCCCACAGTTATACTAGCAAGAAAATCTCTAAATTCAGATTTGTGAGGTTCCCTGACACTACCCCATTGTGGAAGTTTGCAAGCAGTGGTAAAATCCTCTAAGTCCATAGTGTAAGAATTTTCATAAAGATCAAACAGGACAGTTGGAGAATTACGTGAAGATGAAAATTCAAACCTCCTCACAAAGGAACTAGTGAGATAGTGGTACTGACGGCATTTTTCTTCCTCGAAGCTCACAAGATCAGCGTTACGCAAATATGCATTAAATTCTTCCTTAATCCCCGCTCGATCCATGAAGTGCTCTGAAGGCCATTCATAGGGCCGCACTGGGGCCTCCCTTGGTGGCTCGTCATCAGCATCACGCATTGCAAGCCTGGGCTCTTGTTTCCTTAAAGAACCACCTTGGTACATTTTCTTAAACATATTTATTTCTCTGAAAAATTTCTGAAATTTTTAGTAACTTCAAACAAAAGTAAACCAAACTCAACAAAATTGATAGCAACTACTCCTACAAGTGCCTAGAGCCTATATCATGCATCAAAACTACTTGGAACCATATAAATTTGACATGCAAGCTCAAGAACATGGTCACCTAGGCAGCATAAATTTGCAATGAATAAAGCACTAGAACAAAAACTAATTGGACCAATGGAGGAGTCACATACCAAGGAACAATCCCCCCAAGCAGTTTTGTGAGAGGTGCTTTGAGCAAGGAGATCGAAAATGGCAGCAAAATGAGCTAGAACTCGTGCTTGAGCTGGATATTCGTGTTTGTGGGAGGAAGTAGAAGTGTGTGGGTGCAGGAATAAGTGGGGGAGGGCCACCATGGGCCCACAAGGCAGGGGGCGCGCCCAGGGGGTAGGACGCGCCCTCCACCCTCGTGGCCAGGTGGATGCCCCCCTGCTGTGTTCTCAGTGCCAGATATTCTCAAATACTCCAGAAAAAATCATATTTAAATTTCAGGGCATTTGGAGAACTTTTATTTTCGGGGTATTTTTATATTGCACGGATAATTCAGATAACAGACAGAAAAATACTATTTTTATTTTATTTAATATAAATAACAGAAAGTAAAAGGAGGGTACAGAGAGTTGTGCCTTCTACTTTCATCCATCTCATGCTCATCAAAAGGAATCCACTAACAAGGTTGATCATGTCTTGTTAACAAACTCATTCCGAATAACATGGAACCAGAGAAATTTCAAATAACACTATGTTACCTCAACGGGGATATGCACATCCCCAATAATAAGAATAGCATATGTCTTCTTGACAGTAGAAAGAGGAAATTCAAAACCTCCAAATATAATCGATGGAATTTTTCCAATAGAGTTGATACTATGAACTTGAGGTTGTTTCCTCGGAAAGTGTACCGTATGCTCATTACCATTAACATGAAAAGTGACATTGCCTTTAGTGCAATCAATAACAGCCCCTGCAGTATTCAAAAAGGGTCTTCTAAGAATAATAGACATACTATCGTCCTCGGGAATATCAAGAATAACAAAGTCCGTTAAAATAGTAACATTTGCAACTACAACAAGCACATCCTCACAAATACCGACAGGTATAGCAGTTGATTTATCAGCCATTTGCAAAGATATTTTAGTAGGTGTCAACTTATTCAAATCAAGTCTACGATATAAAGAGAGAGGCATAACACTAACACCGGCTCCAAGATCACATAAAGCAGTTTTAACATAATTTCTTTTAATGGAGCATGGTATAGTTGGTACTCCGGGATCTCCTAGTTTCTTAGGTATTCCACCTTTAAAAGTGTAATTAGCAAGCATGGTGGAAATTTCAGCTTCCGGTATCTTTCTTTTATTAGTAACAATTTCTTTCATGTACTTAACATAAGGATTCATTTTAAGCATATCAGTTAATCGCATACGCAAAAAGATAGGTCTAATCATTTCAGCAAAGCGCTCAAAATCCTCATCATCCTTTTCCTTGGATGGTTTGGGAGGAAAAGGCATGGGTTTCTGAACCCAAGGCTCTCTTTCCTTTCCATGTTTCCTAGCAACAAAGTCTTTCTTATCATAATGTTGATTCTTTGATTGTGGGTTATCAAGATCAACAGCAGGTTCAATTTCCATATCATTATCATTACTAGGTTGAGCATCATCATGAACATTATCATTAACATTATCACTAGTTTCAGGTTCATTACCAGATTGTGTTTCAGCATCAGAAATAGAAATATCATTTGGATTCTCAGGTGTTTCAATAACAGGCTCACTAGAAGCATGCAAAGTCCTATCATTTTTCTTTTTCTTCCTTTTAGAAGGACTAGGTGCATCTATATTATTTCTCTGAGAATCTTGCTCAATTCTCTTAGGGTGGCCTTCAGGATACAGAGGTTCCTGAGTCATTCTACTAGTTCTAGTAGCCAGTCTAACAACATAATCATTATTCCTACTATTCAATTCATTGAGCAAATCATTTTGAGCTTTAAGTACTTGTTCTACTTGAGTGGTAACCATAGAAGCATGTTTACTAATAAGTTTAAGTTCACCTTTGACATTAGCCATATAATCACCCAAGTGTTCAAGCATATTTGAATTGTATTTCAATTGTCTACCAAAATAAGCATTAAAGTCTTCTTGCTTAACCATAAATTTATCAAACTCATCTAAGCATGGGCTAGCAAACTTACTAAATGGGATTTCTGCTTTATCATATCTATAGAGAGAATTTACCTTTACTACCTGTGTCGGGTTATCAAGACCATGTTTTTCTTCAATAGGTAATGGATTAAGATCATATGTTTCTTCAATAGGCGGTAAATTAAGACCGTGTATTTCTTCAATAGGAGGTAAATTCTTAACATCTTCAGCTTTAATACATTTTTCTTTCATAGATTTCTTTGCCTCCTGCATATCTTCAGGACTGAGAAATAGAACACCTCTTTTCTTCGGAGTTGGTTTAGGAATAGGCTCAGGAAGTGTCCAATTATTTTCATTTGTCAACATATTATTCAAGAGAACTTCAGCTTCATCCGGTGTTCTTTCCCTGAAAACAGAACTAGCACAACTATCCAGGTAATCTCTGGAAGCATCGGTTAGTCCATTATAAAAGATATCAAGTATTTCATTTTTCTTAAGAGGATGATCAGGCAGAGCATTAAGTAATTGGAGAAGCCTGCCCCAAGCTTGTGGGAGACTCTCTTCTTCAATTTGCACAAAATTATATATATCCCTCAAAGCAGCTTGTTTCTTATGAGTAGAGAAATATTTAGCAGAGAAGTAATAAATCATATCCTGGGGACTACGCACACAACTAGGATCAAGAGAATTGAACCATATCTTAGCATCACCCTTTAATGAGAACGGGAATATTTTAAGGATATAAAAGTAACGAGTTCTCTCATCATTAGTGAACAGGGTAGCTATATCATTTAATTTAGTAAGATGTGCCACAACAGTTTCAGATTCATAGCCATGAAAAGGATCAGATTCAAACAAAGTAATTATATCAGGATCAACAGAGAATTCATAATCCTTATCGGTAACACAGATAGGTGAAGTAGCAAAAGCAGGGTTAGGTTTCATTCTAGCATTAAGAGATTGCTGTTTCCATTTAGCTAATAACCTCTTGAGCTCGTATCTATCTTTGCAAGCTAAAATAGCTAGAGCAGCTTCTTTTTCAAAAACATAACCCTTAGGAATAACAGGTGATTCATATTTATTAGGGGAAGAATCTTCATCATCACTTTCATCAATATTATCAGTTTCAATATTTTGATTCTCTCTAACCCTAGCAAGTTGTTCATCAAGAAATTCACCAAGTGGCACAGTAGTATCAAGCATAGAAGTAGTTTCATCATAAGTATCATGCATAGCAGAAGTGGCATCATCAATAATCAATAACATGCGACATGTCAGAACGAATAGGAGAAGCAAGTTTAGGTGTCGCAAGCTTACTCAAAACAGAAGGTGAATCAAGTGCAGAGCTAGATGGCAGTTCCTTACCTCCCCTCGTAGTTGAGGGATAAATCTTGGTTTTTGGATCTCTCAAGTTCTTTATAATGATAAGCAGATATAAATCCCAAGTGACTCAAAGAATAGAGCTATGCTCCCCGGCAATGGCGCCAGAAAATAATCTTGATAACTCACAAGTATAGGGGATCGCAACAGTTTTCGAGGGTAGAGTATTCAACCCAAATTTTTGATTCGACACAAGGGGAGCCAAAGAATATTCTCAAGTATTAGCAGCTGAGTTGTCAATTCAACCACACCTGGAAACTTAATATCTGTAGCAAAGTATTTAGTAGCAAAGTAATATGATAGTAGTGGTAACGGTAGCAAAAGGTAATGAAAATAAAAGTAATGTTTTTGGTATTTTGTAGTGGTGATAGCAATAGCAACGGAAAAGTAAAATAAGCGAAGAACAATATATGGAAAGCTCATAGGCAATGGATCGGTGATAGAGAATTATGCCGGATGTGGTTCATCATGTAACAGTCATAACCTAGGGTGACACAGAACTAGATCCAATTCATCAACGTAATGTAGGCATGTATTCCGAATATAGTCATACGTGCTTATGGAAAAGAACTTGCATGACATCTTTTAATAGAGTCATACGTGCTTACGTGGCAGCAGGGTCCTAGCGGAAACTAAGGGATATTAAGGCCTCCTTTTAATAGAGTTCCGGACCAAAGCATTAACACATAGTGAATACATGAACACCTCAAACTACGGTCATCACCGGTAAATATCCCGATTATTGTCACTTTGGGGTTAACGGATCATAACACATAATAGGTGACTATAGACTTGCAAGATAGGATCAAGAACTTGTTGGGTTAGTAATTTCAAAAAATTTCCTACGCACACGCAAGATCATGGTGATGCATAGCAACGAGAGGGGAGAGTGTTGTCTACGTACCCCCGCAGACCGACTGCGGAAGCGTTGACACAACGTAGAGGAAGTAGTCGTACGTCTTCACGATCCAACCGATCAAGCACCGAAACTACGGCACCTCCGAGTTCGAGCACACGTTCAGCTCGATGACGATCCCCGGACTCCGATCCAGCAAAGTGTTGGGGAAGAGTTCTGTCAGCACGACGGCGTGGTGACGATCTTGATGTACTACAGCAGCAGGGCTTCGCCTAAACTCCGCTACAGTATTATCGAGGACTATGGTGGCTGGGGGCGCCGCACACGGCTAAGGAATAGATCATGTGGATCAACTTGTGTGTTCTTTGGGGTGCCCTGCCTCTGTATATAAAGGACTAGAGGGGGGGAGGCTGGCCGGCCAAGGGAGGGCGCGCCAGGAGAGTCCTACTTCCTCTGGGAGTAGGATTCCCCCCCCCCCAATCCTAGTTGGAATAGGATTCCTTGAGGGGGGAAAGAGAGAGAGGGAGCCGGCCACCTCTCCTAGTCCTAATAGGACTAGGGGAAGGGGGGGAGGTGCACAGCCACCTTGGGCTGCCCCTTTCTCCTTTCCACTAAAGCCCACTAAGGCCCATATAGCTCCCGGGGGGTTCCGGTAACCTCCCGGTACTCCGGTAAAATCCCGATTTCACCCGGAACACTTCCGATATCCAAACATAGGCTTCCAATATATCAATCTTTACGTCTCGACCATTTTGAGACTCCTCGTCATGTCCGTGATCACATCCAGGACTCCGAACAACCTTCGGTACATCAAAATGTATAAGCTCATAATATAACTGTCATCGTAACCTTAAGCGTGCGGACCCTACGGGTTCGAGAACAAATGTAGACATGACTGAGACTCGTCTCCGGTCAATAACCAATAGCGGGACCTGGATGCCCATATTGGTTCCTACATATTCTACGAAGATCTTTATCGGTCAGACCGCATAACAACATACGTTGTTCCCTTTGTCATCGGTATGTTACTTGCCCGAGATTCGATCGTCGGTATCCAATACCTAGTTCAATCTCGTTACCGGCAAGTCTCTTTACTCGGTCTGTAATACATCATCTCACAACTAACATATTAGTTGTAATGCTTGCAAGGCTTATGTGATGTGCATTACCGAGAGGGCCCAGAGATACCTCTTTGACAATCGGAGTGACAAATCCTAATCTCGAAATACGCCAACCCAACATGTACCTTTGGAGACACCTGTAGTACTCCTTTATAATCACCCAGTTACGTTGTGACGTTTGGTAGTACCCAAAGTGTTCCTCCGGTAAACGGGAGTTGCATAATCTCATAGTTATAGGAACATGTATAAGTCATGAAGAAAGCAATAGCAACATACTAAACGATCGGGTGCTAAGCTAATGGAATGGGTCATGTCAATCAGATCATTCAACTAATGATGTGACCTCATTTAATCAAATAACAACACTTTGTTCATGGTCAGGAAACATAACCATCTTTGATTAACGAGCTAGTCAAGTAGAGGCATACTAGTGACACTAAGTTTGTCTATGTATTCACACATGTATTATGTTTCCGGTTAATACAATTCTAGCATGAATAATAAACATTTATCATGATATAAGGAAATAAATAATAACTTTATTATTGCCTCTAGGGCATAGTTCCTTCAGTCTCCCACTTGCACTAGAGTCAATAATCTAGATTACACTGTAATAATTCGAACACCCATGGAGCCTTGGTGTTGATCATGTTTTGCTCGTGGAAGAGGCTTAGTCAACGGGTCTGCAATATTCAGATCCGTATGTATCTTGCAAATCTCTATGTCTCCCACCTGGACTAGATCCCGGATGGAGTTGAAGCGTCTCTTGACGTGCTTGGTCCTTTTGTGAAATCTGGATTCCTTTGCCAAGGCAATTGCACCAGTATTGTCACAAAAGATTTTCATTGGACTCGATGCACTAGGTATGACACCTAGATCGGATATGAACTCCTTCATCCAGACTCCTTCGTTTGCTGCTTCCGAAGCAGCTATGTACTCCGCTTCACATGTAGATCCAGCTACGACGCTTTGTTTAGAATTGCACCAACTGACAGCTCCACCGTTTAATGTAAACACGTATCCGGTTTGCGATTTAGAATCGTCTAGATCAGTGTCAAAGCTTGAATCAACGTAACCTCTTACGGTGAGCTCTTTGTCACCTCCATATACGAGAAACATATCCTTAGTCCTTTTCAGGTATTTCAGGATGTTCTTGACCGCTATCCAGTGATCCACTCCTGGATTACTTTGGTACCTCCTTTCTAAAGTTATAGCAAGGCACACATCAGGTCTGGTACACAGCATTGCATACATGATAGAGCCTATGGCTGAAGCATAGGGAACACCTTTCATTTTCTCTCTATCTTCTGTAGTGGTCGGGCATTGAGTCTTACTCAACTTCACACCTTGTAACACAGGCAAGAACCCTTTCTTTGCTTGATCCATTTTGAACTTCTTCAAAACTTTGTCAAGGTATGTGCTTTGTGAAAGTCCAATTAAGCGTCTTGATCTATCTCTATAGATCTTAATGCATAATATGTAAGCAGCTTCACCGAGGTCTTTCATTGAAAAACTCTTATTCAAGTATCCCTTTATGCTATCCAGAAATTCTATATCATTTCCAATTAGTAATATGTCATCCACATATAATATTAGAAATGCTACAGAGCTCCCACTCACTTTCTTGTAAATACAGGATTCTCCGAAAGTCTGTATAAAACCAAATGCTTTGATCACACTATCAAAGCGTTTATTCCAACTCCGAGAGGCTTGCACCAGTCCATAAATGGATCGCTGGAGCTTGCACACTTTGTTAGCTCCCTTTGGATCGACAAAACCTTCCGGTTGCATCATATACAACTCTTCTTCCAGAAATCCATTCAGGAATGCAGTTTTGACATCCATCTACCAAATTTCATAATCATAAAATGCGGCAATCGCTAACATAATTCGGACAGACTTAAGCATCGCTACAGGTGAGAAAGTCGCATCGTAGTCAACCCCTTGAACTTGTCGAAAACCTTTCGCGACAAGTCGAGCTTTGTAGACAGTAACATTACCATCAACGTCAGTCTTCTTCTTGAAGATCCGTTTATTCTCAATTGCTTGCCGATCATCGGGCAAGTCAACCAAAGTCCATACTTTGTTCTCATACATGGATCCCATCTCAGATTTCATGGCTTCAAGCCACTTTGCGGAATCTAGGCTCACCATCGCTTCTTCATAGTTCGTAGGTTCATCATGATCTAGTAGCATGACTTCTAGAACAGGATTACCGTACCACTCTGGTGCGGATCTTACTCTGGTTTATCTACGAGGTTCAGTAGTATCTTGATCTGAAGTTTCATGATCATTATCATTAGCTTCCTCACTAACTGGTGTAGGTGTCACTGAAACAGTTTTCTGTGATGTACTACTTTCCAGTAAGGGAGAAGGTACAGTTGCCTCGTCAAGTTCTACTTTCCTCCCACTCACTTCTTTCGAGAGAAACTCCTTCTCTAGAAAGGATCCATTTTTAGCAACGAATGTCTTGCCTTCGGATCTGTGATAGAAGGTGTACCCAACAGTCTCCTTTGGGTATCCTATGAAGACACATTTCTCCGATTTGGGTTCGAGCTTATCAGGTTGAAGCTTTTTCACATAAGCATCGCAGCCCCAAACTTTAAGGAACGACAACTTTGGTTTCTTGCCAAACCATAGTTCATAAGGTGTCGTCTCAACGGATTTTGATGGTGCCCTATTTAACGTGAATGCGGCCGTCTCTAAAGCATAACCCCAAAACGATAGCGGTAAATCTGTAAGAGACATCATGGATCGCACCATATCTAGTAAAGTACGATTACGACGTTCGGACACACCATTACGCTATGGTGTTCCGGGTGGTGTGAGTTGCGAAACTATTCCACAGTTTTTCAAATGTACACCAAACTCGTAACTCAAATATTCTCCTCCACGATCAGATCGTAGAAACTTTATTTTCTTGTTACGATGATTTTCAACTTCACTCTGAAATTCTTTGAACTTTTCAAATGTTTCAGACTTATGTTTCATTAAGTAGATATACCCATATATGCTTAAATCATCTGTGAAGGTGAGAAAATAACAATATCCGCCACGAGCCTCAATATTCATCGGACCACATACATCGGTATGTATGATTTCCAACAAATCTGTTGCTCTCTCCATAGTACCGGAGAACGGTGCTTTAGTCATTTTGCCCATGAGGCACAGTTCGCAAGTACCAAGTGATGCATAATCAAGTGGTTCCAAAAGTCCATCAGTATGGAGTTTCTTCATGCGCTTTACACCGATATGACCTAAACGACAGTGCCACAAATAAGTTGCACTTTCATTATCAACTCTGCATCTTTTGGCTTCAACATTATGAATATGTGTATTACTACTATCGAGATTCAATAAGAATAGACCACTTCTCAAGGGTGCATGACCATAAAAGATATTACTCATATAAATAGAACAACCATTATTCTCTGATTTAAATGAATAACCGTCTCGCATTAAACAAGATCCAGATATAATGTTCATGCTCAACGCTGGCACCAAATAACAATTATTTAGGTCTAATACTAATCCCGAAGGTAGATGTAGAGGTAGCGTGCCGACCGCGATCACATCGACTTTGGAACCGTTTCCCACGCGCATCGTCACCTCGTCCTTCGCCAGTGTTCGCTTAATCCGTAGTCCCTCTTTCGAGTTGCAAATATTAGCAACAGAACCAGTATCAAATACCCAGGTGCTACTGCGAGCTCTAGTAAGGTACACATCAATAACATGTATATCACATATACCTTTGTTCACCTTGCCATCCTTCTTATCCGCCAAATACTTGGGGCAGTTCCGCTTCCAGTGACCAGTCTGCTTGCAGTAGAAGCACTCAGTTTCAGGCTTAGGTCCAGACTTGGGTTTCTTCTCCTGAGCAGCAACTTGCTTGCTGTTCTTCTTGAAGTTCCCCTTCTTCTTCCCTTTGCCCTTTTTCTTGAAACTAGTGGTCTTGTTAACCATCAACACTTGATGCTCCTTCTTGATTTCTACCTCCGCAGCTTTCAGCATTGCGAAGAGCTCGGGAATAGTCTTGTTCATCCCTTGCATATTATAGTTCATCACGAAGCTCTTGTAGCTTGGTGGCAGTGATTGGAGAATTCTGTCAATGACGCAATCATCCGGAAGATTAACTCCCAATTGAATCAAGTGATTATTATACCCAGACATTTTGAGTATATGCTCACTGACAGAACTGTTCTCCTCCATCTTGCAGCTATAGAACTTATTGGAGACTTCATATCTCTCAATCCGGGCATTTTCTTGAAATATTAACTTCAACTCCTGGAACATCTCAGATGCTCCATGACGTTCAAAACGTCGTTGAAGTCCCGATTCTAAGCCGTAAAGCATGGCACACTGAACTATTGAGTAGTCATCAGCTTTGCTCTGCCAGACGTTCATAACATCTGGTGTTGCTCCAGCAGTAGGCCTGGCACCTAGCGGTGCTTCCAGGACGTAATTCTTCTGAGCAGCAATGAGGATAATCCTCAAGTTACGGACCCAGTCCGTATAATTGCTACCATCATCTTTCAACTTTGCTTTCTCAAGGAACGCATTAAAATTCAACAGAACAACAGCACGAGCCATCTATCTACAATCAACATAAACAAGCAAGATACTATCAGGTACTAAGTTCATGATAAGTTTAAGTTCAATTAATCAAATTACTTAAGAACTCCCACTTAGATAGACATCCCTCTAATCCTCTAAGTGATCCCCGGGTACCGAGCTCGAATTCGCCCTATAGTGAGTCGTATTACAATTCACTGGCCGTCGTTTTACAACGTCGTGACTGGGAAAACCCTGGCGTTACCCAACTTATGATTCATGCTCGACCTTTCGGTCTCCGTGTTCCGAGGCCATATCTGCATATGCTAGGCTCGTCAAGTTTAACCTGAGTATTCTGCGTGTGCAAAACTGTCTTGCACCCGTTGTAGATGGACGTAGAGCTTATCACACCCGATCATCACGTGGTGTCTGGGCACGACGAACTTTGGCAACGGTGCATACTCAGGGAGAACACTTCTTGATAATTTAGTGAGAGATCATCTTATAATGCCACCGTCAATCAAAGCAAGATAAGATGCATAAAAAGATAAACATCACATGCAATCAATATAAGTGATATGATATGGCCATCAACATCTTGTGCTTGTGATCTCCATCTCCGAAGCACCGTCATGATCACCATCGTCACCGGCGCGACACCTTGATCTCCATCGTAGCATCGTTGTCGTCTCGCCAATCTTATTCTTCCACGACTATCACTACCGTTTAGTAATAAAGTAAATCATTACATCGCGATTGCATTGCATACAATAAAGCGACAACCATATGGCTCCTGCCAGTTGCCGATAACTCGGTTACAAAACATGATCATCTCATACAATAAAATTCAGCATCATGCCTTGACCATATCACATCACAACATGCCCTGCAAAAACAAGCTAGACGTCCTCTACTTTGTTGTTGCAAGTTTTACGTGGCTGCTACGGGCTTAAGCAAGAACCAATATCACCTACGCATCAAAACCACAACGATAGTTTGTCAAATAGACTCCGTTTTAACCTTCGCAAGGACCGGGCGTAGCCACACTTGGTTCAACTAAAGTTGGAGAGACAGTCGCCCGCAAGCCACCTATGTGCAAAGCACGTCGGGGGAACCGGTCTCGCGTAAGCGTACGCGTAATGTTGGTCCGGGTCGTCTAGTCCAACAATGCCGCCGAACCAAAGTATGACATGCTGGTAGGCAGTATGACTTATATCACCCACAACTCACTTGTGTTCTACTCGTGCATATAACATCAACATAAATAACCTAGGCTCGGATGCCACTGTTGGGTTTCGTAGTAATTTCAAAAAAATTCCTACGCACACGCAAGATCATGGTGATGCATAGCAACAAGAGGGGAGAGTGTTGTCTACGTACCCACGCAGACCGACTGCGGAAGCGTTGACACAACGTAGAGAAAGTAGTCGTACGTCTTCACGATCCAACCGATCAAGCACCGAAACTACGGCACCTCCGAGTTCGAGCACACGTTCAGCTCGATGAAGATCCCCAGACTCCGATCCAGCAAAGTGTCGGGGAAGAGTTCTGTCAGCACGACGGCGTGGTGACGATCTTGATGTACTACAGCAGCAGGGCTTCGCCTAAACTCTGCTACAGTATTATCGAGGACTATGGTGGCTGGGGGCGCCGCACACGGCTAAGGAATAGATCACGTGGATCAACTTGTGTGTTCTTTGGGGTGCCCTGCCTCTGTATATAAAGGACTAGAGGGGGGAGGGCTGGCCGGCCAAGGGAGGGCGCGCCAGGAGAGTCCTACTCCCTCTGGGAGTAGGATTCCCCCCCCCCCCAATCCTAGTTGGAATAGGATTCCTTGAGGGGGGAAAGAGAGAGAGGGGGCCGGCCACCTCTCCTAGTCCTAATAGGACTAGGGGAAGGGGGGGAGGCGCACAGCCACCTTGGGCTGCCCCTTTCTCCTTTCCACTAAAGCCCACTAAGGCCCATATAGCTCCCGGGGGGTTCCGGTAACCTCCCGGTACTCCGGTAAAATCCCGATTTCACCCGGAACACTTTCGATATCCAAACATAGGCTTCCAATATATCAATCTTTACATCTCGACCATTTCGAGACTCCTCGTCATGTCCGTGATCACATCCGGGACTCCAAACAACCTTCGGTACATCAAAATGTATAAGCTCATAATATAACTGTCATCGTAACCTTAAGCGTGCGGACCCTACGGGTTTGAGAACAAATGTAGACATGACCGAGACTCGTCTTCGGTCAATAACCAATAGCGTGACCTGGATGCCCATATTGGTTCCTACATATTCGACGAAGATCTTTATCGGTCAGACCGCATAACAACATACGTTGTTCCCTTTGTCATCGGTATGTTACTTGACCGAGATTCGATCGTCGGTATCCAATACCTAGTTCAATCTCGTTACCGGCAAGTCTCTTTACTCGTTCTGTAATACATCATCTCACAACTAACATATTAGTTGTAATGCTTGCAAGGCTTATGTGATGTGCATTACCGAGAGGGCCCAGAGATACCTCTCTGACAATCGGAGTGACATATCCTAATCTCGAAATACGCCAACCCAACATGTACCTTTGGAGACACCTGTAGTACTCCTTTATAATCACCCAGTTACGTTGTGACGTTTGGTAGTACCCAAAGTGTTCCTTCGGTAAACGGGAGTTGCATAATCTCATAGTTATAGGAACATGTATAAGTCATGAAGAAAGCAATAGCAACATACTAAACGATCGGGTGCTAAGCTAATGGAATGGGTCATGTCAATCAGATCATTCAACTAATGATGTGACCTCGTTTAATCAAATAACAACACTTTGTTCATGGTCAGGAAACATAACCATCTTTGATTAACGAGCTAGTCAAGTAGAGGCATACTAGTGACACTAAGTTTGTCTATGTATTCACACATGTATTATGTTTCCGGTTAATACAATTCTAGCATGAATAATAAACATTTATCATGATATAAGGAAATAAATAATAACTTTATTATTGCCTCTAGGGCATATTTCCTTCAGAACTCTCATATATTGATGAAAACATAACAGGTTCAGATCTGAAGTCATGGCACTCGGGCCCTAGTTACAAGCATTAAGCATAGCAAAGTCATAGCAACATCAATCTCAGAACGTAGTGGATACTAGGGATCAAACCCTAACAAAACTAACTTGATTACATGATAAATCTCATCCAACCCATCATCGTCCAGCAAGCCTACGATGGAATTACTCATGCACGGCGGTGAGCATCATGAAATTGGTGATGGAGGAAGGTTGATGATGTTGATGGCGACGGATTCCCCTCTCTGGAGCCTCGAACGGACTCCAGATCAGCCCTCCTGAGAGGTTTTAGGGCTTGGTGGCGGCTCCGTATTGTAAAATGCGATGAATTCTTCTCTCTAATTTTTTTCTCCCCGAAAGCAAATATATAGAGTTGGAGTTGAGGTCGGAGGAGCTCCAGGGGGCCCACGAGGTAGGGGGCGCGCCCTAGGGGGCAGGCACGCCCCCCACCCTCGTGGCTAGGGTGTCAGCCCCCTGGTCTTCATATTTTGCAATGAGTTTTTTATTTCCGAAAAGATGTTCCGTGAAGTTTCAGGTCATTCCGAGAACTTTTGTTTTTGCACATAAATAACACCATGGCAATTCTGCTGAAAACATCGTCAGTCCGGGTTAGTTCCATTCAAATCATGCAAGTTAGAGTCCAAAACAAGGGCAAAAGTGTTTGCAAAAGTAGATACAACGGAGACGTATCAGTGCGCAGGCCGCGGCAACGGCGATGACACACACAACCACATCGCGATCTCGCGAGCTCGTTTTTGAGCGGAAGGAAAGGGGACACGATGGGGAAAGAGAGGGGATCGGACGAGCTCGATCTAGGGTTCCCAGGGGACGTTCTTAAAGTGCTAGGGGGTACTGTGGTGTGCGTGGCGGCCATCAAGCTGTGGTGGCCATGGATGTGCGCCGCGCACATGTCCCTGCCCCCTCCCCTGTTGATAGATAGGAGAAGGCCTTAGGTGGGCTGGACTTTAGACTGTAGCATTGGATCATAAGTGAACAGTGCTCTTTTATATCCCCTTTTCTTTTCTTCTTTACATTTTCTTTAGTGTTTTGCATTTAGAATTCATACCAAATAAATTTAGTCGACTAAGAAACTTGTTACATAAATATTAGTCATTATTTTGGAGAGGCCCGCAATGTTTCAAGTCAAAAGGGAAAATATATATATATTTTTTTATTTGAAAAGGGGTAATTTTGTTGTTTTTGAACCACTTTATATTTTACTAGGGATTAATTGGTGAGTCAAATGATCTTGGTTCAACATGTTAAAATATCAGGAGAATTTATACTTAAATTCGATCATATTAGTTTTATACTTTGGAGAAATAAATATTTGACTTGCAAATTTAATTTGAAATTGACTTTGATTTTTGGACATGTGGCAAGTTGCATAGTAATCACGATGACATGGCCACCATTAGGCGGAGATCACTGTAGCAAGATTCTCGGGGTGTTATATTATTGGGCCCAAAAGGAAACCAAGCTCTGGTTGGGCCGTAGAATTGCGTCGTTTTTTTGCATCGTTTGCTCTGTTTTTTGTGAACGTGTTGGCTCTGTATTTTTGCATCGTTTGAAATCAATTGACATTGCATAGCAAATGACCAAATTTTTAAGGGCCAAATTTATTTTTATCATGCAAAAGGCCACAAACTACTCAAAAATTGTCTCCTTTTGTTCATATAATATATATGACCACGGATTCCCACGCGTGCAATTAGCTTCTTTTTCTTCTTCTTTTTCAAACCACCGTTTCCCACGCGTGTACACTCCCGATGCTGTGGTGGGTTTGAAAACGGGTTACTTCACATTTGACCCCGTTATTGCCATGGCCAAATAACACGCAGCACTACGGCTATTTAAGCCACCCTCTGCCTCTGCCATCCCTCATCCATCTCCCATCCTCTCTGCCATCTGCCCTTCTTGCTCTTCTAACACTTCTCCTTCTTCTAGCACATCCTCAGCCATGCAGTACACCGGACCAACCTACCACTTCCCACCCATCATGTGGGAGAGGCTCTACCCTCCTGGCGTGTACGTTGAGCACACACTATGTGTGTGGGCAATATCAAGGTGGAGGACCGCAAGGAACTTCACCGAGTTCTTCCTTGCGTCTGGCTACCACCACCTCCCACGGGGATCTCCAAGGATGTTCCGTGTTGAGGAGGTCATCCAAAACGGGGTGGTGATTGCTCCCCTTGCCCACTTCACCAACACATTCAACGCCTTCTACCTCCTTGGTTGGGTGTTTTGGTGTGGCTGCGAGTTCATCGCTTTCACCACCCACAACATGTTCACGGAGTACACCAACATCTACCCCACCGCATCCCGCATGCACACTCTTCCGTACCCCATCGACAATGCCCCGGAGGAGCAGTGAAGGGCGCCCAGAGGAGGAGCGAGGTGGAGAAGTCGGCGTCTAGGGTTCTAAACCCTCTATCTATTTTTCTTTTGTTTTTGAGTCTATGTTATGTTAAGTTGTAATCCCATTGAACTGTGTGAGAGATGCTATGGGCTTGTTGGCCCTTTTATCAAGTTCTATTATTAAGTTTTCTATCTATTCTATTATAAAGTTCTTCCTACTTTCAACTACGTGATCGTGCTATGGGCTTGTTGGCCCTATCTACATGTATGTTGATTGTTTTCTTAGAGAGCTCACTTTGTTAGTAACCACCTAGTGCATGCAGCCACAATGAACCCTTCTTTTCTTACACAAGCCACAAATATGTAGCCACCTAGCTAGTGCATGCAGCCACAACATATTTGTTCAATTTATTTGTCATAGCAAAACGGGTGCAGGTGCGAGTGGATCGAAAAGGCTACAATTGATCGTAAAAAATGATGCTCTAAATTGAGAAGACAAGTGTGCGAGAAGAGAGGAACCAGTGGCAGCGACCCTCGCTGCATCCGTGGAGGCTGGCATGCACGAAAGCGGCTCGGTCAGTGCATCATCGTGGCGGCACGCATCAGCGCATGCAGGCTCGGTCGGCGCATGCAGACTCGGTCGGTGCATCGACGTTTGCAGGCAGGCTTGTTGGGTGCATGCATAGCAGGCTTTTGTCATGGTGGCGCGCGCAGGCATTTAATGCAAGGGGCGGCCCAACGAAACCACGGCCCAACGGTCGAACAGCTACACCCCCAACGCAGCCCCACTCGTCAGAGTTAACGGTCAAAGCACTGACCCGACGGCGACGTCCATTGTGACCTCTTTTGAGGGTTTTGGGCAAGGGAGTGGGGAAAACTGAGCAAAAGTTAAGAGTGTGGGGATGGATGAGTAGAGCTAAGGAACCAGGGGCACAGATGTAAAAAAACCTAGATATATCATAGGCGGTTCCCAAACAGAAAATAAAGTTTATTCCTTTTTCCACCATACTTTCACTTTCCATGGCTAGCCGTATCCACGGTTGCCCTCCATACCAACACTTCCCAAGGAATTTATTATTTGACAACATAAAGTAAATTCATTTTTTTGCATTTTGGGACTGGGCATCCCTAATACCTTTGCCTTACTCTCGTGCAATGACAAGTGAATAAACACTCATCTTGAGAATAACACATCTAGCATGGAAAATAGTAGCCACCCCTCACTGCTCCATGAGCGAAACAAACACACAAAAGAGAAGTTTATTTTGAAAATTAGAGATGGCACATGAAAATTTGCTTAGAACAGCAAAAGAATACCGCATATAGGTAGATATAGTGGACTCATGTGGCAAAACTGGTTTAAGGATTTTGGATGCACAAGTAGAGATCATACTTAGTGCAAAATGAAGGCTAGCAAAAGATATTTCTTTGACTGTGCACTGTAGGGAAAAAACCCACAACCTATCTCTTTATTCCACTCCAAAAAGTTACAATATATACAAGGTTATGAAGGATAACCCCAAAATAAATCCTAACCTATACAACAGAAGAAAAGAAAATACATCAAGGGGGAAGATAGGTTAGCCAACGCACAAGGCTATCCTTGAATCTAGGCTTAATCCTAAAGGAGAGTAAAGATATGTCATGTACAAAAGATCTCCTCCAATGATTGAAGCTAGGTCTGACATGCCTAAAAACTTTAGCATTCCTGATCAGCCAAATATTCCAGCAAGCAGTGAACACCACTTCAGCAAAAAAGGGCTTATTGAAATCTCTTCTAGCTTTAACAACAATATATGACATGTTGTTACCATGGGACCAATCAATGTGAAGATAGTTCCACACACGTTGACTAAAAAGGCAATTGAAAAAGAGATGATCCATGTCTTCTCTGATATGCAAATGGCAGAGCACACATGAGATCCCATCATTAGTATGTCGATGCCTTCTCTCAATCATGTCCTTAGTGTTTAACCTATCCATTATCATCATCTAGGCAAAGACCTTGATTTTCATAGTACAAGAGCTGGCCCAAATCCAGTTCAGAAGAGGATTTGAAAGACAAATTCAAATGCATTTGGATGTAAAATCTCTTGGGGGTATAGAACTTGTCAGTTCCATGCCAGTACCACACATCATTGGATTCAGGTTGAACCTCATGAAGCAACAACAGATTTTTTAGAGAAAGAAACTCCCTGTAAGCTTGCTCAGATAGAGGTAGATTAAACCAAGAAATTAGGTCTGAACAATCCAAGCCCTCTTTAATAGTTGACAGAGCATCTTTGCAGTAAGAAAAGAGCCTTGGAAATCTTTGCTGCAATGGGATAAGAGAATTTTCTAACTGCCATTTGTCAGACCAAAAGAAAGCAGTATCCCCCTGATTGACCTTAATCCAAGTCACCTCTTTGAAATGATCCACCAACTTTAGAATGTCCTTCCACCAAAAAGATCCACATGAAAATGTACACTGTGGTACCACCCCATGATAGTAGGAATTCCAAACAAGTTTAACCCAGGGCACACCAGCCTTATTAAAAAATGTGTTCACATGCTTGAGAAGAAGAGCCACATTCTGAATGCCAATGTTCAAAATTCCCAACCCACCTTGGTTTTTAGGCCTGCAAATGAGCTCCCAAGCAGCCAGAGATGGAGCAGGCTCTTGCCTGTTCTTTATCCATAAGCACTGCCTCTGAATTCTTTACAACTGCTTCAAAATTCCAGGATTAATGAGCAGACTGCAAAGAAAAAATATGGGCAGAGAGGACAAAGAAGAGTTTAGATACTGTAGCCTCCCCCCTTGTGCCAAAAAATAGGAGCTAGCAGTCATTCTCCTTTCCATGCAATCCACCAGGGGCATAAGATCTATCATTTTGGGGTTTTGTAGTGCCAACAGGAAGACCCAGGTAAGTAAAAGGCATTGCTCCAACTTGACAACCAAAGATTTCATCCAATCTCTTTGTCTCCTCTTGAGAAACATTAATTGGTATCATGCAAGATTTATGGTAGTTTACATCAAGTCCAGTGGATTGGGAGAAAACAAGCAACATTCTCTTAAGAGCCAGCAACTGACTTTCCACAGCAGGCACAATAATCAAAGTGTCATCATCATACTGGATAATAGATGGTGTGTTCATGATGAACTCCTTGCTCTTGTGCTTCAAATGATAGTCTCCCCAACACTCAACTCTCTCTCACAAATTTGGCTATGGTGGAAAGAAGATTTGAGTGGAAAGCAACTTGGGGAAGCCTAGAGATCAAGATTCTTGTGGTTGGATTGGAATGTCTTGGTCTCAACACATGAGTAGGTGGTTTTCTCTTAGAAAATGAATGCTGGAAGTGTAGGCACGTTCTGATGGCTCTCTCACTTATGGAGAGGAGGGTGGAGGGGTAAGCAAAAGATTGAGAAGCGACCAACCAAGAAACAGATAATCTCATAAGCAAGCATTAAGCATAAATAACACCGAATAAAGCATCGCAAGTAGGATGTAATTTCATTGCATGACTATTGACTTTCGTACTTGCATAGGGAATCACAAACCTTAACACCAATATTCTTACTAAAGCATAATTACTCACCAACATAACTCACATATCACATCATCATATCTCAAAACTATTACTAAGAATCAAGTTTATTTTGTCCAATGATCTTCATGAAAGTTTTTATTATATCCTTCTTGGATATCTATCACTTTGGGACTAATTTTCATGTGTTGCTTTTGACAAGCTCCAACAAATATAAGTGAAGATCATGAGCATAATAAATTTTTCTTTCTCTCAAATTAATTTAAGTGAAGCAAGAGAGAATTTCTTGAAAATTTTACTAACTCTCAAATAAATCTAAGTGAAGAAAGAGAGCATTTCTTCAAAAATACTAAAGCACACCGTGCTCAAAAATATATAAGTGAAGCACTAGAGAAAGTCCATAACTCATAAAAATTTAAGTGAAGCATAGAGAGCAATTCTAACAAGTCATGACATAATTTTGGCTCTCTCAAATAGGTGTGTCCAACAAGGAATGATGACTTAAAACACAAAATAAAACAAGCAAAGATTCATATCATAGAAGACGCTCCAAGCAAAATACATATCATGTGACGAATAAAAATATAGTTTCGAGTAAAATACCGATGGTCGTTGGAAGAAAGCGGGGATGCCACTCGGGGGCATCCCCAAGCTTAGTCGGTTGCTCATTTTTGGATAATAGCTTGGGATGTTGGGGCATCCCCAAGCTTAGGCTCTTCCATCCTTCCTTCATCCATCGTAAGATAACCCAAACTTAAAAACTTCAATTACACAAAACTCAACAAAACCTTCATGAGATCCGTTAGTATATGAATAATAAATCACTACTATAAGTACTGTATCAATTCATATTTTGTTTTTGTATTACATCTACTGTATTCCAACTTTTCTATGGCCAAAACTCATCAAAGAAAACCATAGAGCATTCAAAATAAGCACACAACACAAAGAAAACAGAATATGTGAAAACAGAACAATCTGTAGTAATCTGACTATTTTGAGTACTTCTGTAACTCCAAAAATTCTAAAAAGTTAGGAAGACCTGAGAAATTTGTATATTGATCTACTACAAGTGGAATGGGTATTTTATCGCTCTCTAGTAAACAATGGAAATTAATTTCGCGAGCGTAAAAGTTTATGTTTTTTAGCAAGATCAAACAATTATCACCCAAGAAGATCCTAAAGGCTTTACCAGGCACAAACACTAATTAAATCATACAAAACACAATCATAACAGTAGCATAATTGTGTTAACACTCAAAAACAGGAAGCAAAAATCAAAAATAAAATTTATTCATTGGGTTGCCTCCCAACAAGCGCTATAGTTTTACACCCTTAGCTAGGCATAAAGCAAGGATCTGAGGTTTGTTATCTTTGGTTCGAGATCCATAAGATGCCCTCATGATTGATTCATAAGGTGGCTTAATTATAGTTCTTGGAAAGTGTTCCATACCTTTCCTCAAAGGAAATTGGAACTTAATATTGCCTTCTTTCATATTAATCACGACACCGATAGTGCGTAAAAACGGTCTCCCAAGAATAATCAGACAAGACGGATTGCAATTAATATCAAGAACAAGAAAATCTATGGGCTCATAATTCATATTTGCAAGAATAAGAACATCATTAATTCTTCCCATAGGCTTTTCAATAGTAGAATCCGCCAAGTGCAAATTCAAAGAACCACTGGTACTTGTCGGTGCTATACAAACGGTTTTTAACCCCTTTCCGCGACAGCATTTGGGACCGTCACCAAGTGAGTGTGTGGATAGGGTGTCCTTCCCACATGACCCAGAAACCATAGGGGATATGGAGCAGTGATCCAGAGGCCTTCCAAAATGTAATCGTGTGCGATGCAGCACACACTAAATTCTTTCGCACGTGTGGTATCGGTGATTAAGCATTTCTAATGACGCAGTGAAACCATACGGTCTGTCGTAATGAATCGTTTGGGAAATAGTATGTAAGGCACATGGGCCAACATATGAACTGTGTGCAATTTGTGCCCCATCACACACGAGTTTTCTGCGTAACCCGTCTGCCATGCTAGACTCCATCGCACACGTTTGCCAACAATTACCGTCTGCGATAATGTTCTATCACAAACGGTTCAGTAGCCCCTTCACACACATACAAGTCTTGCATACCGTTTGTTATTTGTTGGGTATCACCGACGGTTACCGCAAGAGTGATGTGTGCTTTTCGTTTGGGATCCCACACGTTTCCTGAAAAAATTACGACTGGGATTGTATTTTACATTGGGCACGGTTTACTCCCAGTTCTCGTGTGCGATAACGCGATATCACAAATAGTTCCAAAGACCCTACGCACACGTAGTAGCACAGCAAATCGTTTGTGATCTGCTGTGCATCACCGACGGTTCCGCTACGATTGACGTATGCTTTCCGATGTGGATCACACACACTCATTTAGTTTAACCGTGTGCGGAGCAATTGCCAGGTTAAAACAAAAATTTCCCATTTTGAATCGGCATGCAAAAAGAAAATTTGCCACAATATTCAATTGAACAAATAAACAAAAATATCATATTTTGAATTGGCACACAAAAAGAAAAGTCGCCACAATATTCAATTGAACAAATAAACAAAAATATCCATTTTGAATCGGCACGCAAAAAGAAAATTCACCACAATATTCAATTGAACAAATAGTGTCCACAGGAAGAACATTCATCAGATTTTGTAACAATTGCAATTGAACATATGGTAGCTAAATTCCAATGATTTGTCCACACAGATATGCATTACATAATTAATCATAGTGCACGAAATACGAAGACCTCATCAGATGGAAAACAATGGCTCCATGTGTTATATGTTTAGCGGCTAACTCTTACCCAATGTTTCAGGAGAAGGCATGCTTAAATCTTCATTATCACCAGTGGTATTGATGTAGTGCTCCAGGAAGAAGTTGCTGATAAATCTCTAAATCATCAACAATTCACCAGCCGGGAGTGGTTCAGGGGTCCTCGGTTTTAAGATGAGCTGCAGTATTTTTAGGATCAAAATGTGCCATATGAGTGGAGTAGAAGATATTAATTAAGATAGACTTACTAGTACTAATTCACGAGGATCGTCACAGCTATCAGCAGATTTGCAGATGGAGATCATGTGTCTGCAAACATAGTATCCACAAAGGTTGGTCCCTGCTTCTTGGTGAGGACACTGAAATTTTTTGTACAAAATTAATCATGTATTTGTCCTGTTAGGAACAACCTAACCGGTGTTAGATGCATCATTTTTTCTTTGGACAAAATAGAAAGAGGTTTATTTAGAAGCTTGAACATTTGACTAGCGTACGAAAAGGTATTTGCAGACTATTGGATAAATTTTCCGAAAATAACGGATTTCGGTGTGTTACCGGAGAAACGATCTCGGGGTGCAGAGGTAGTTCCCTCTCAAACAGGTTCCCTGGTGTAGTTTTCCACAATGCGAGCACACTGCAAATGATGATGAATTTTGACAACATCAATTATTGAACCAGATATGAATGCAAATTAATTTCAACATCATGGAATTCAATACCTATCCATGAATTGCTGAAGATGCGTCAGATCCTGAGCGTTTGTTGACTCTCTGAGAGAATCGATGTAGTAAACTATGTTCTTGTTTGGAACAATGAATACCAATATTCAGTGTTCGCTACATATTAAGAAAGCCATGAACTAGCGAATTATGTCGAAATCTGAAAAACAATAAGTGTATGCGTGGTTGACTTACCGTTCATGATATGGCCAGAGAAATGATTCTGTATGGGATGTGTTTTCGAAGAGACGGAGGACCGTGTTAACGTCCCAGTCCCTTAGGTCCTTAGCATGTATTGTTGTGTTTTCTAATTCACGATCTATGAAATATACACCCTCCCTTTTTCTTCTCTGCGTGTTCAATCCCCTGAGAGGAATAAAATTCAGTTAGCTCTTTATCATTTACAGCCTTGTATGGAGAAGTTGATCAGAGTTTGTTAAGTACTTACAAAATCAGGCATCTAACAAGAATGGCATCGAGCACGTTGAAGTTGAAGAAGAGTTGTAAGTCCTCGAAACTCACATTGATGGAACCAGCATCGTGTCGGAAATGATCTCTATTGTAGTGGACTAGCAAAGCTTGATGACCTGCTGACATTTGATCCATGCAATATTCATGTAACTCGCGGCAACTCGAGCTGCACTCATCAAAGTATTCACCAACAAGAAATGGCTGGCCATGGACGTAATTGCGTACTTCAAGTATGTCTGCTTTACTTTTAGCAAGCAACAAACATACTTCTTCATCATCCATGTCGTTAGAAATAATATTACTCCATGATTCGCACAAGCTGCTGTTAATTTGGTTCTGGGCGATGAGTGCTTTAAGTAAGAGGCAATCGTTCTCTTTCCTCTTCACTCTCCCGATGCGCTTCCTCGTGGTCGTGAGTGTAGCCTTTTTGGCCACTTCCTTCTTGGTACTTGAAGCATTTCTGGCAGAACGTCTGGTTTCCTGCAAGGTAGACTGCCAAGCGGACGGTGAAGCTTGGACGGACTACTTAGTAGATGATTTATCTATGCCGGACCGCTGAGCTGGCGGTGCTGCTGTGATGGACTGTTGGGCAGTAGGAGCAAAGGCATCGGACTACTGACCATGTGTTGAAGCTATGTTGGGTTTCTGCGCAGGTGGTGCCAACTTGTCGGTGTGCTGAGGAGGTCGTGCCAATGCGTTGGTTTGCTGAGCAGGAAGTGCTGACGCATTGGTATGCCGATCACGCAACTGCGGACCGACGGACTGATGAGCAGTCGGTTCTGGACCTACAGACTGCTTAGCACGAGGTTCCGAAGCATCAGACTACTTAGCAGTCTGTTCCACCAGGTTGGTCTGCTGAGCATGTGTTGCAGCTGGGTCTCCCCCTAGTGCTTCAGCGGCCAACATCTGAACTGGTGGTGCGTCTTCAACAGTTTTAGGCCTTTCCACTGGCTACTTTGGGTGGAGGATGAAATGTCTTGTATGCCACAAAGTCGGGTCGGCTGATCACAGGTTGATGCATCAGCCCGTGAGAGCTGTTGTGGAAAGGAGAGTGTCACCGGTTGAGGGGCGATGGTGGTTGCTCTTGGCGGGGCTTCAGGGATCTCATCGATGAACTCTATTTCCTTTCGTGGCCATTGGATGTCATGTAATAGTGTTTGTCCAAAGGTCCTTTGCTCAGCGAAGTCTCCTAGGACATTCTTCCAGGCAAATTCATTGAATCCAGGCTTTATGTTAGTGATGTAGCACTTCACACCGCCCGGCTTCAATGGCACATTGTCCAAGAGGAGGCCATCTTCCAAGAAGGGTGGACAAACCCAGGCTGTTACACATTTTAATGTACCTTCATAATGTGTAAGCACACCCTTCAGCCCGTCTTTCATTCCAGATAGATCAGATATAGCATCATCACGAGCAGTTGCAGTCTCAGTGTCGCTGGGGTCAGCTGATGCACAACTACTCTTGTGCAGTGTTGTCGCGCAATAAGCAGCATCCTCCATGCCCGCGTCCCCTCCCATCTGCTGGCTATCTGTCAGTGTTAGAGTCTTCTGCATCATCATTGACTCCTCAACATCCTTTCGAATAGCCGGATAAATCTCCTTCCTCAACCTTTTATACAATGCATTCTGCTTCATTTCACTCCTCGCTTTTTTCATGCTGAGCCTCTCTTCTTTGCTGAGTGTGAAAGCCCTCTTGTGCGGGACATTAACACCTATACCCCTTGCATGGCCATGGGGCTCTTTTGTTCCCAGAGCAATGGACAGAATGTCACATGGCCCTAAGTTCCTGTAGAACCTTCCAGGGATCTTGGAAGCCTCTAACATCACTTCATACAGTTTTGCGTCACGTGCGTTTTCAAAGTAATAAGTTTCGTCATAACGCATCTTTGCATGTGCCCACAAGTAGTCTCTGGCGCGTTCGCCCTGATTTCACTAAAGGCCGGATTCCCACCCGCCACTACTGCTTCTTTGTCCTCCTGTTCCCATATCAGTTTCATGCCGTAGTATCCTGCCACACCCATACGGTGGGGGTGTATGTTCTTCTTCTAAAGTTCCGATTGCTTGAAAATCTTCTCAGCAAACTCTTTAGTTGTCCTCACCCTTTGGAATTCTGCCCAGTCTGCCTTTGTAATTTGGGGGTATGCGGGGATTGGGTCTGTAAGTGCATCTAGTGCCTCTTAGTGATTTTGGTGTATTGAAGACTTATAGGTTAAGGGACTGATGCGTTTGTGAGTGTACACAGGTCTATAAGTATATGAGGAGTTTGATATTTATAGAGAAAGTCGACCCCTAAAAATGAAGTTCTTTGACTGAAGACTTTGGATTTCTGAAGACTTTCTGAAGACTTTGAAAGTGAAGAAATTGGTGAAATCCTGAAGACTTGGTATTCATTCGAGGAACATGAAGCATGAAGACTTTTTTCGCGGTTTCATTTTCTCTTTCTCGAGTCATAGGGGGTCGAGAAAATACTATGGAAAAATTTCCAAGTGATGCTCAACTCAAATCCTACACCTACCAGTCCCTTCGAGTGAAGCCATTGGAAATCTCATACAGTTCAGTCAATTTCTTCAGTGACAGAGACGAAGTTCTTCTGCTCTCTGAGGAATTTGTTCTGACTGAGGAGTTAGGAATTCGCCAGTGCAGATTGCCTACACAGTGAGGAACATGATAGCCCTGAGGAATTTGATACTCAAAATTCCGACCGTTGTTGTGCTATGCGCCAGCTGTCCCAAAATATCTACCCACCTAACGGTCATATCATTGAAGGGCATTTATGTCTTATCATGCCGGGCTGCTCCCTAGGTTATAAATATCCGTCCCCTACAACCATTAGCTGGTTGGCTGCTCCGAGAGAAACTGACACTTGTCATTTGACAGCATCCCATCCTCCGAGGACTTTGAGTGAAAATCATCAAGTGAGGAAAACCCAAACCCAAACACCTACAAACCCAAAGTGATTGAGCATCACTGAAGAGATTGATCCTGCGTGGATCCGATGCTTGTTACCTTTAAAGACTGTGCATCTTCTAGACAGTTAGGCGTCATGGTCTAGAGCATCCAAGAGGAAATTTTGGATCGCTGAGTGACCGAGTCTGTGAAGGTTTGGATGTCACCTGAAGACTTACCACGAGTGATTGGGCGAGGTCTGTGTGACCTCAGCTCAAGGGGAATACGGTGAGGACTGAGTGTTCTGAGTTGAGTGTTCAGGACTAGGTGTCTGGGACTGTGTGTCCTCAGGTTTAAATACCCAGCCGCCCTAACCAGACGTGCAACTGTCACATCAGTTGGAACTGGTCTACCAAATCATTGTCTTCACCGAGCTTAACTGGTTCCATTTCCTCAACCCTTCCATTTCCTCTTATCTGTGTTGTGTGCTTGTTCATATCTGTTTGAAGACTTTGACTGAAGACTTTCTCTATTTCCTCAGTTCAATTTCTTCAGTCTGTTTGTCTTATTGCTACCTCTTGAGCACTTGCCTTGGTTTTTCCTTGAAGAGGAAAGGGTGGTGCAGCAAAGTAGTGTAAGTATTTCCCTCAGTTTTTGAGAACCAAGGTATCAATCCAGTAGGAGGCTACGCGCGAGTCCCTCGCACCTACACAAAACAAATAAATACTCGCAACCAATGCGATAAGGGGTTGTCAATCCCTACACGGTCACTTACAAGAGTGAGATCTGATAGATACGATAAGATAATATTTTTGGTATTTTTATGATAAAGATGCAAAGTAAAATAAAAGCAATGAAAATAACGAAGTATTGGAAGATTAATATGATGAAGATAGACCCGGGAGCCATAGGTTTCACTATTGGCTTCTCTCAAGAGCATAAGTATTTTATGGTGGGTGAACAAATTACTATTGAGCAATTGACGGAATTGAGCATAGTTATGAGAATATCTACGTATGATCATGCATATAGGCATCACGTCCGAGACAAGTAGACCTACTCCTGCCTGCATCTACTACTATTACTCCACACATCAACCGTTATCCAGCATGCATCTAGAGTATTAAGTTCAAGAGAATAGAGTAACGCTTTAAGCAAGATGACATGATGTAGAGGGATAAACTCATGCAATATGATGAAAACCCCATCTTGTTATCCTCGATGGCAACAATACAATATGTGCCTTGCTGCCCCTACTATCACTGGGAAAGGACACCGCAAGATTGAACCCAAAGCTAAGCACTTCTCGCATTGCAAGAAAGATCAATCTAGTAGGCCAAACCAAATTGATAATTCGAAGAGACTTGCAAAGATAACCAATCATACATAAAATAATTCAGAGAAGATTCAAATATTGTTCATAGATAAACATGATCATAAACCCACAATTCATCGGTCTCAACAAACACACCGCAAAATAAGATTACATCGAATAGATCTCCACAAGAGAGGGGGAGAACTTTGTATTGAGATCCAAAAAGAGAGAAGAAGCCATCTAGCTAATAACTATGAACCCGAAGGTCTGAGGTAAACTACTCACACTTCATCGGAGAGGCTATGGTGTTGATGTAGAGTCCCTCCGTGATCGATGCCCCCTCCGGTGGAGCTCCGGAACAAGCCCCAAGATGGGATCTCGTGGATACAGAAAGTTACGGCGGTGGAATTAGGGTTTTGGCTCCGCATTTGATCGTTTGGGGGTACGTAGGTATATATAGGAGGAAGGAGTACGTCGGTGCAGCAACAGGGGGCCCACGAGGGTGGAGGGCGCGCCTGGGGGGGTAGGCGCGCCCCCCTACCTCGTGGCCTGCCTGTTAGTTGCTTGATGTAGGGTCCAAGTCTCCTGGATCTTGTTCGTTCAAAAAATCACGTTCCTGAAGGTTTCATTCCGTTTGGACTCCATTTGATATTCCTTTTCTTCGAAACCCTTAAATAGGCAAAAAAAACAACAATTCTGGGCTGGGCCTCCGAATAATAGGTTAGTCCCAAAAATAATATAAAAGTGTATAATAAAGCCCAATAACGTCCAAAACAGAAGATAATATAGCATGGAGCAATCAAAAATTATAGATACGTTGGAGACATATCAAGCATCCCCAAGCTTAATTCCTGCTCTTCCTCGAGTAGGTAAATGATAAAAACAGAATTTTTGATGTGGAATGCTACTTGGCATAATTTCAATGTAATTCTTCTTAATTGTGGTATGAATATTCAGATCCAAAAGATTCAAGATAATAGTTTAATATTGACATAGAAATAATAATACTTAAAGCATACTAACTAAGCAATTATGTCTCTTCAAAATAACATGGCCAAAGAAAGTTATCCCTACAAAATCATATAGTCTGGCTATGCTCTATCTTCACCATACAAAGTATTTAAATCATGCACAACCACGATGACAAGCCAAGCAATTGTTTCATACTTTTGACATTGTTAAACTTTTTCAATCTTCACGCAATACATGAGCGTGAGCCATGGACATAGCACTTTAGGTGGAATAGAATGGTGGTTGTGGTGGAGACGAAAAAGGGAAGATAGTCTCACATCAACACTACAAAAAAAGACACATCCGTGACATTTTGGGCCGAACGAATTTTTTTTCTGTCATACATATGACACTTCTATGATGATAATTGTGACAAAACCCGTTATCATCATAGATGTGGTGGGCTCCTACTTCTATGACAAAAAATCATTACAGAAAATGGGCTTTTCGTCCTTGGCGGGCCGGAGATGCAGCTGCATTACATTCTTTGGGCCGTCCATGATGGAAAAAACCGTGGTAGAAGCGAGGGGGAGGAAAATTTCGAGGAGTTCCCGGTTACGGTGGGAGGTCGGGGGCCGAGCGATGCGCCATTCTCTCGTACACGTACGCGCGTGTGTGCGAGGCGTTGGCTCTAACTGAACCCGAGCGAGGCGTTGGGCTCTAACTGAACCCGAGCGATTGCACTGCAGGCTACGCTTTACTGAACCCGATCGAGCGATTCCTTCGCTACTGCTGCTAACTGAAGCCGATCGATGGGATGAACAGTGAGCGTTGGGGGGGGGGGGGGTGGATGAACAGTGTGCGGTGGCGTTGCCTCTGGATGAACAGGACCCCATGGTGTGGTGGAGGGATGGATGAACAGTAGACGATGGAGGGGTGCCCATGGAGGGGTGGATGAACAAGCCCCCGTGGTGTGGAGGGCTGGATGAACAGTAGACGGTGGAGGGGTGCCCGTGGAGGGGTGGTTGAACAGGCCCCCGTGGTGTGGAGGGCTGGATGAACAGTAGACGGTGGAGGGGTGGTTGAACAGGACCCCGTGGTGTGGAGGGCTGGATGAACAGTAGATGGTGGAGGGGTGGTTGAACAGTAGTCGGTGTAGTAGCGCGCGGTGGAGGCTGGATGAACAGGAGCCTGTGGAGGCTGGATGAACAGGAGCCCGTGGAGGCTGGAGGAGATCGACGGTGGAGATGAACAGTATCCCATGGAGGCCCGTTTTGCGGTACGCCACACCCCTCCCGATGAACAGGACCACCGTTTCGACCCTAGCGCTCCAACACAAGTCTGTTTCCTCCGTTTTGCGGTACGCCACACCCCTCCCGATCAACAGCACCCCCGTTTCGACCGTAGGAGGTCCGTTTCCTCCGTTTTGCGGTACGCCAGACCCCTCCCGATGAACAGGATCCCGTTCCGAACGTGGCCGGTCGAACACAAGGCCGTTTCCTTCGTTCTGCGATACGCCAGGCATCGTTTCCATCGCATGTTCCGTCCAAGCCCTCCCGATGAACACGACGCATTCCGTTGCCTCCCCATGAACATGACGACGACGTTGTTTCTCCGTTCTGACCCAGCCATGTACACGAGCCCTGGCCGTACGTATGCGCGGGTAGGCGTTCGAGACCCCGCCCGTACGTACACATACGTGGCCGTATTTTCTTTCTTGCACCCTGGCCGCTGTACGTACGTGTACATGCTACATGCGCGCCTCTACTACGACATGTGCGTGCCTCTACATTGACCAATATGTACGCACACATTCGCGACCAGAATGACAACGCTACGTACGCTTCGACCAGGTGGGTCCCGACTGTCAAGCATTTCCTTGCCTGTGAAGATGTAGCTGGTGGGTCCAGCAGTCAGGGGGCGAATCGTTTTGTTTTTTGCTTTTGCCCGGACGCACCTCCTTGCGTGCGAAGGTGTAGCTGGTGGGTCCCAGCAGTCGGGGGCCTGGTGGGTCCCAGCAGTCAGGGCGGCGAATCGTTTTTTTTTTCGGACGCACTTCCTTGCGTGCGAAGATGTAGCTCATGGGTCCTAGCAATCAGGGGGCGAATCATTTTTCGCGAAATACAGTGGCCCGTCCGATGGGTCCCCGCTGTCAGGTGGAGGAATAATTATTTTGTGCGTAATAAGGAGGCACTTCCTTGTGGCTTCCGTGGACCCAGCTGTCAGCCTCTCCACGTACAGTACTCTTCCGATGGAAGTCGGTCGTTGACCATGTTGACCACGCCGCGCCGAGAGCACCAGGGCGGTGGTCTGGACGACGGCGAGGCCTAGGAAGGGGACGACCGGAGCCGAGGAAGACGCATTAGTGGAAGGCCGTGCGGAGAGGAGTACGAGGCTTCACTGGTTCGGCTGCGGTGTGAGGCTGCCGTCGCCGCAGAATAACAGGGGGTGTGGGTGAGTAGAGGGATGGCCTGGCCAGCGGTGGGAGTAGTACGGGGCGGCGAGGCCTCCGCGGCATCACAGCCGGCCACGGGAGGCAGGAGCACGCGACACGACCGGCGCTGCTTTGGGCGGCTAGAGTAAGAAGACCAGAGGTTGAAGGAGCACTACGGCCATTGGATGGACATCGTACGATCACTGCAGCTAAAATCGTTTATATTGACTAAGTTGACAAAGGCCTTGGTACGCGTCTACTTAGTAGGCCCACAGCTCGGATTTGGCAGAGAACATATAGCCCATTTGCGATTTGTAAGAATGTACAGCCCATTTTTTAATTCTAATGGACTTTACTACAGCCCATTTACAGTTTGTTAAAAGTACAACCCAACTTCTAGCTAGGACAAGATTAATAATTTCAAACAACCGCTCAAAACAGAATTCAAAAAAATCCCACATTTTGATGGGATCCGAAATATTTGTATCCGAAATTGTATTACGTTAAAATCCAACGAAATATTGCGCGCGCAACAAGTAATGAAATTAAAATTTTCAAATTCCAAAAATAATATATTTTTCAAACTAATTACGTGTTTGGTGCATAGTAACTGTTTAGTTATTATAATTACATCCCATTTATTATTTCTTAAAGTCCATTTTCTTGTTAAGCCTAATGCATACCTCCTAGGAAAGTTTGCAGCCCAGCGGGGCGGAGAATAACAAGTTGACCCGGATATTGTGTACAACTGTCAGCCCAGTTGCATTGCTGATGTTGAAAAAAAGCTATTTTTATACACACATTAAAAAATTGTATAGATAAGGAACATTTTTTATACACACATTTAACAATTTTTAAATACATGATTAACACTTTTTAAAACATATTTTTTAGTCAACAGTGGGCCCACAGCGAGCGGAGGAGGTCACAATACACATATTTTTAAATACATGGCCCACAGCGAGCCAATTAGCTCTAGTTGGCCCACAGTGGGCCGACAGGGGCCAGTCGACCAGCTGTAGGCTGACTGGAATCCAATCGGCCTGCTGTGGGCCGACTAGGCCCATTCGGCCTGCAGCAGGCGGACGGTGTATTATTTTTGAAAAAAATTTACCCAGCGTAATATTTATGAAAATTAATAAAAAATTTATTATTAAAAAAATAGCGAAAAAAGACCTGTGTAGTACAGTACAGCCTAACATGGTTACTCAGCCCACATTCAGCGACGTCGGAAAGGCCCAAAAAGGCTTCTGTACAACTTTTTGAAGTCACTGAGCTCAATTAATAACTTAAGAAAAAATTTAGATTACAGTGGAACCTAATTAAAAGCTGTCATGAGCAAATAAATAATTCAACGGGTCCCACTTGTGTGTGTGCGTGTGTGTGAGAGAGAGAGAGATAGAGAGAGAGAGAGACCCATCGGCCGATACTCGTAAATACATATTTTAGCCATATGCATTGCTAATGCTCAGTAAAACCTTATATAGTTGACACAATCATATAGAACATCATAGCACACTGAACTTCCACACAAAAATTTCACGCAGGCGGCACAATCAGGATGGAAGCAGTGGATCGCTACGGGAAGGGCTATGTTGAAACCAATGAAGTCGTACATAACGGTTCATTGTCTTCATCAATGACGGGGAAATATCTTGAATGTTGTGCAAAGAAAACAGGCAGACAACACAATAAGTTCTCCTAGCACATTAAGTTGACGTACAGCCCTTTCTAAAAAAAGTTCAGTTACAAAATTAGAACAGGTCACAATCAAATGTATCGGCATATCAGTGCTTCACACCCATAGCTCGGATTTAACTAGTATCTGACAAGATTCAGTTGTTACCTCAAATTAGAGCACATCCAGGCAGCCAGCCCTGCCTCTTCTCCCAAAGAAGCAGTGGCCTCCGGCGGGCGATGGAGTAGGCCCTGTGCCATCCATCGTTCCAAGCAACATGGGGAAAGTCTGACGTTGACTCCTGTAATGGACGTCGTTGACGGACCCTGGCACCAGCGGCGGAGACAGGACTTCGATTGATGGATTGACCACTTCTTCGACATGCATGAACACTCGATACAGGTACATCCCTAACATGGTCCGCGGCGGCCTTGGTGGCGATGAATAGTACAACCCCGGTTCCTGCACCGGTATCTCAACACCAATCACCTTCGGTATGGTGGACGGCTTCTTCATCCATGCCATAACCGTCAGAGCCCAGCTGTATGGAGGAACATACTTACGAGCTCACCTCCAAGGTCGTTGATAAGCTCGTTCATGGACTCGTTGTTCCAAGCACGTCGAGGCATGCCGTGGAAGGTAAGCTTTGTTAAAAACTCAAGCTCAAAGGGCACCGAGCCCCATCCTGGGTGCCACCGATCAAAGCTCACCAGCGCGCCATCGCAGAACAAACGCCGGGAAGATTCGAACACATGACTGCAGTCGAAAGTTGTCCGGAACCTGATGAAGAAATCAGCCGGTGGCGGACAGACTTCGATGAGCAAGTCACTTATTTGGATGCAGTGCGCAATGCCAAGAGCTTTGACAAGGTCATCCGGCGAGACGGGAGGCCGGTCGCCATTGATGGTTACCATCAGCACTTTGCCGGCAAACTGGTTGTCAAGCGCCGCCATGCCACTATTGAGCGACATCACGCAGCGACCGAAGGCAGGACGGACCTCAGGATCTCCGTCTCGGAGATCCGTGTTGACCGGCGACATGATAGTGCGCTTGAGTACGGGGAGTACAGGAGGGGGATTTTGGGTAATTGGAGTAGGAATCGAGATTCCAGAGGTGGGGGAGGGCGGGAGACTGCGGATAAAAAGGTAGCATGAATTTCAAGCACGCGCCAATATGCTCTCGGCGCGCAAGCGCATGAAAACACCAGTGGCGCCCACATGTCGGCCTAAGAGTCCTTATTCATTCTTTTTTGGAGAGCCCGGCCATTTTTCAGGATCTTTTGAGAGCCTGGCCTGAGAGTCATAATTGACGTGTTTGGCATTGCGTTACTACTCGGCCCATATTCAACGACACCTCACTGGCCCAAACAAGTGTACATCATCGAAAAGACACTGAGCTCAAATTATATAACTTGAAAAAAGGAGATATACTCTGAACACTGGAGAATGGTGATGCCCTCATTTAGCCCACAAGTAGTTCGAGACAATAAACAGTTCGAAACAACAATATATACAACATTCAAACACTGACTAGTGACTACTACTGACATAAACAGCAAGACATGATAGTTCATAAGAAGTCTTGCTACACCACCAAAACGCACCCATCTGCAGCGCTGAGACTCTCGTGATCCAGACGAGAATGACATTCTAAACAGAAGCAACTATTACATCGTAAGAGTGTCATAGACGAGGATGACCAAATGACAAGGAATATGCATAACAAAAGAAAGAACTACCCATCCAGAACCAGCAGCAAAGACAACAAAGTCATTCGAAGAGATGATCCAACACCATCATAATTTGCAGCCCCGCTTCAGCGACCAGTGATCCGGAGACACCAGTACTCCACCCTTTCGATGCAATAGCCCAATTACCTATCAACCTGAAGGCTATAACCACATCATTGTCTGTCGTAATTGAGACATCCAAGGATCAAAGTTAATCCGGATGCCTTTGTCATTCTCACCTTCTTTTGGCTGCAGGCTGTATCGTTGACAATCAGGGGAGTTTTCTCCCGAACTCCTAGGGCTCACCGTGTAGACACAGTTTTCCATAGCAAACAGAGCCTCTCTGCCATCAAGGTCCTTGCCAACGGTGATCTCCTGGTTAATCGGATAATTGAGTCCGAGAAACAGAGAGTGTGAACCAAGGCTGTTTACCCGCCTCCAACTAAAAAATCCTAAAGGCCCCAACAAGCTGGTATCCTGCTCATAGACGTAACCTCCACTGTCCGAATACTCACGTATTACACGGTGCTTGTATACGGTGGGGTTTTTGCAATATAACTTTTCCGGCTCATGTGTCAGAATGATCATCAGTCTGTTGCCGTCGTCTGATTGAGCGAGGAACCAGTTGTGCTTCCCTGTTTTTGGCAAAGGTGGTGTGATTACAAAGGGTAGTAACTGTAGGGACACTGCATCATATCAAAAAGGACAGGCATTGTTAATGTAAGATCAACATTGTTCAGAGTATGAGTAGGATAATGCAAGAAACAACATTGATATGTCCCTGTTGGAACTAGGAGGAAAATACAGGGAAATGTATACTGGGTTCGAAAATATAGAAGTGCCATGCATGGTTATACTCATGTTATCTCGCAATCGATTCTTCACAGGAAACTACCATGTCATGCATGTTATGTAATCATGTTCTCTCCTCACAAACAAATTCTTCAAGGTAACTAACAGACCATGCATTGTTATATACTCGTGTTCTGTGGGTAAAAATTTTGTGAGGATATTATTCTAGCCATTGATTGCTGAAGGGCGAATATAGGTATGTACACATGGTAAGCATTGCAGGATTTCACTACTTCCAAATATAGAGTTATCCATATGCATATTTACTTCCCTAATGTATGGTTAGATGAAACCAACAGTGTGGTGCATGTTTGTACATCATGAAAATGAGGAAACTAACATGGCCATTGATACACACTCATATTTAGTAGTAGTATATAGATTACTGTAAAATAAGGATAATATCCATATATTCCTAACCATTTGATTATTCAGGGTACAAATTGGCTGTAATGACATGGTCACAATCACATGAATTAACTCATTCCAAATATAGCTGATTTACGGCGTCTCTAATACATTGCCATAGTTCTACTCAAATTCTGCTCAAACAGAGATATGCCAATCATCACAAAAAGTTCAAACAGTGTCATGGCGTCATCATTAACATGAGAGGAAACAACTTACACGCGCCGTCCCAGCAATACGTGGTGCCATCTGCTTTGTCGATCGCATAGATGATGCCATTGTGTTCAATAGCATCACAGAAGTGTGTATCAGCTTTGACGATGATCCACTGTGAGCCGAGTTGTCTCCAGCTAAAGAAGGCACCGGCGTAAAGATAGGCGAGTCCGCGGTCGAACAAGGCAATTAGCTTGAAGTCTGCGTAATTCGCATGTCGTGTGGGCACTTGGCAGATTACAATCTTCTGCAAAACAAGGTCCGTCCAACTGACGTAGTAATCTAGATGACTTGGACCGCGATGGTAATACTCTATATAATCCAACGAAGGAAGGATAATCTCATGGGAGGTCTGGAAGTTCATGAGCACCAACTTTTTACCGTCTTCTCTGAAGGCAGCCATCTAGTGGGAGTTCATGCCGACCCAGTACATATCTGCCAAGAAGTTTCGGGCGATGGTGATCGGATCGATGTCGAGGGAAATGATGTACGGTGACCCACTACATACCTGCAAAGAAGTTTCAGCTAATGGAGATCGGATTGAAGTCGAGGGGCATCATGCACGTCTCCGTATCATGGTGAGCCAATCTCGCAAGACTAGATAGCAGCAAGCAGGGTGTCTTGAAAAGCTTAGGCCTCGCTTCGACGATGGCCGTGTGCATGTCCCTCGAGCATGCAGCCAGCCGCAGGGAGCTCAACATATCCATACACGAACAACAGAGGTCGAGGATGTCAATGGGGAGATTGCTCCAACCGCGGCTCATATGGATGCTGCGCGGTTCGCATTCGGCCATGGTGGAGTTTGGAAGGGGGCTTGATTTACGGGGGAGAAGGATGTCGGTGCTGGAGCGGCTAGCGAGGGAATAGTGGTACTGGGGGAGGCGAGTGAGGCGACGGTACACGAGGGCACAGTGAGATGGAGATGGAGAAGGAGATGGAGATGGAGTGGTGCTATGGGAGCGGAGAGGGAGACGAGGCAAGGTGCCAATGTGCTGTACAGCGGCGGTGACAGACTGCACTGTGCACGGGGTGAGGCTGACTTTGGTAACCCGAACACGCCGTCTAGACTAGTGTCAGGCGCAGGGTGTTGTCACTTCACCGTGAGGACCGGATGAATAGTATTTTGACCATCAAGTGTACCACAGTTGTACTACTACTAGTAGTAGTAGGTACATGAGTACTCCAGTATTGTATAGCGTAAATAGGTCTCCCGTGCTAGCATGCTTGTTCACTTCATCGTTCAGGTATCATCCATATTGCGAGCAGAACCAAATTCTCGTGCATTCCCAATCAACGCTCTGCCGCGATGCATGCAGTGGTCGTTCTGGTTAGGGGTGGAAAGTGGTAGCGGATAATCCGAAATATCCGCTATTCATATCCGATAAAATTCCTATTCGTATCCGAAACATCCGCATCTGAACCAAAATGGAAATGGAAATTATCCGTATCCGAATTTATTAAACAAATAAAAAATAAAATATGGTAGGACATTTTGACACAAATATGGATATGGAAGTGGATATATCCGTATCCGTATAAGATTATGGGAGGTAATTTTCAAAATTCTAGCCCCAATATTCCAATTATCCAACATAAAAGCCAAATAAGTGGTCAAATTTACTCTTTGTATGATTAAACTTAGAAATTATTATGCATTACAATAGTATTTATTCATAAACCTATTTATCATTGACTTATTGTATGTCACAAGTTGACTATTTCATATCACATAGCTATTGACTAATTTACTTAAGCAATATGTTGATATTATTTGTATCCGTTCCGAATCAAGAAAACATCCAATACGTATCCGTATTCGAATAACATCCGAGCCGTATCCGTATTCGATAACATCCGTATTTGGATTCATATTCATTTTGCAAATATGAAAATGGAAGTGGTAAGAGCACTATCCGATCCGTTTCCACCCCTAGTTCTGGTGCATCAAGGGCGGCATGTAGATCGTTCCACACTTGAGAAGAGGAAAAATGGAAAGGTAGAACGCGGCAGCAGAGGAAGAGAACGCTGGCTAACGAGGCTGGGAGGGGATCGAGCGGGAAGTTAATGCTCCACGCCTAAAGGTTTTGGGAAAACCTGATTTTCATAAGGTGACTTATACTCACCTAAACGGAGGGAGTATTACTTAACCAGAGAATGTTGTGTCTCCCACTCACGCGCTGAAAAAAAACTACGACACATTTTTTTATCTGTTTGCATAGGTCCCACCTATCAGGAAGGTTGGGCACGTACACGAACAGGTACGACTCGTCAGTCTACCCGCATAGCCTTTTCGTTTAGTCTACCTAGTCGTCTAATCAACTGCCTGCACGCCACTTCTCCCATTTACTTCTCCATCGGGAACCGATTCTCCTTGGCTTCTTCACCTCCCCTTCGTCTTCATTTGCATCCAAACCCCACTGCGTTCACATTGTTTTAACCTCTTTAAATAATCATCTACTACTTCAGTTAGACTAGCCATCTAATCCTAATTCTCCAAACCATAGCCCTCCGTTACAGCGGTTCCAAATGGCGATAGAGATCGAGATGCAGGTTTTTAGTGTCCAACATGTCCTTGTCGAAGGCTCGATGCGCATAGTTGCCACCATCACCGTCCACCCAAGGGTTGTTCGGTAGTCGATCAACAATGTATCCAACTCCCTCGAAAAGGTAGAGACGAGGGTCATCGGTCTTGACGCAGAGTACACGGAGCGTGCCCCTAGGAAGATCCAGCGCGCCGCCGTCCTTCAGCTGTGCTTCGAAGATGATGTTTTGGTGTACCACATCATACACTTGCCCTCCATACCAGGTGAGCTTCATGATTTCTTGTCTCGGGAAGATGTATACTTCTGTGGGGCAGCCAACGAAGGGGACAAACAGAAGCTGGAGCCGTACAACCTTGATTTGAATAGCATCGCTGACCTACAAACCAGAATCAAAATTCCTGTAGAAGTTTGTGATAAACAGACACCATCCCTATTCGACATAGCAAATTTTGTGCTCGGTACAAATCTTCAGAAGGGTGACGAGACGGTGGCATTAAGGTCGTCTGGATGGGAGAATTATCCCTTGACGTACGAGCAGATAAAATATGCTGCCCTCGATGCCCGTGTGAGTTTCAAGATAGCTGCAAGGTCCAAAGAGCTTGTTGCGAAGCCGTCTCCCACAGAGAATGAGAACAAGAAGAAGAAGAAGAAGAAGAAGAAGAAGAAGAAGAAGAAGAAGGAGAAGAAGAAGAAGAAGAAGAAGAAGAAGAAGAAAAGGCTGCACCAGCAGGAGGGCATTATGGATGGATGAACTATTTCCTCTCTTGTAAAAAAAATTATTCCCTCTCGGTGTATATTGATATAGATGGACTATTTCGATGGTGTGCATGTCTTTGTAACAGAGTAGTAGCGTGGGTCCGCTTGACTATAAGGAACTATTTATCCGCATATATAGCTTTCTCTGCTACTCCTTCTAGTGATCGGTATGCAGTGCATGTGTGTGTAGACATGACAGCCTGTCCATGGAAGTTCAACTACGGCGACCATCATGTTTCATCTCGCGATTCCCACGACGCCTCTCCAACCCATGGCACCACGCCCCCCGACGTGCGCCTCACCCCTCTCGGCCGCACCGCCCCTCTGCCTTTGTGTGCATGACATGTGGGCCACCTAAAATGCGGTGAGCATCAAGTTTCTACCATAGTCACCCGTGATTCCCACGACGCCGCTCGAACCCATGAAACCACATGTCCCCCGACCTGCGACTCACCCCTCTTGGCCCCACTACCCCTCTGCCTACGGGAGCATTACGTGTGGACCAGTCACCTATCGGGTCCACATGTTATTGACTCAAAGGTAGGTGTAGTAAGGCGCTGAAGCTCAGTCCCGACGGCCCTGAGAGGGAAATGTAACTCCTGCGCCAGGGATTGTGGTGCTCCCGCAGCACGAACTCGTGCCAAACTCGAGATTTGTTTCTTTACTATACATGCACGCAACAATTTAATGGACATTGTAATCTCAACATGTGATGGGGAGCTCTAAATTTGAATTTGAAACTTATAAAACGAAAAGATTCAAAACAAATAAACTGGGAGAGAGCGAGTATATCGTAGGATGTGTCCCATACAAAATAAATCCCCTGGTTTGTCACCGCGAAGATGCGGTTAGAAAGGAGCACATCGTCTTCCTAATCATACGGCAACAAATCGGCCGCAGACAGCATGGTCCGCCTTTGGCCGCCATGTGCAAGGTTCGTGCTATCTTATTCAATATCACCGTGGTTCTATCATACCAATTCATGTGGTGGACCGTTGCATGGCTGATCCCAATGTTGGACAAAGGTTCTACGGGAACGGTTTCACCATTGTAAATATTGTGCAAATTGATGTTGGTACCCTCCCGTACATATGCAAGCCAATCTCCACTCGCACCGAGCCTAACCTGTGAAACAGTGGGTAGGGGGAGAATTTGGAAATGGACACGGAAGTAGTCTTTAGAATGCATTTACTACGTGATCAAACTCATCTTACCTGCTCATTGGAGGAAATCCGAGTGCCCCTCAATGTCGGCATCTCAAGGGGCGTCAACTTGCAACTACAGCCACGCCGCGCTGGAGAGACCCCCAAGGAAACATCCTCGTGCGTTCCACAGAACATCAAGATGCATTTGTATGAGTAGTTTATCTTGTGAGAGAAAAGGATGAACGAGGGAAGGCCTCTAGAGATAGAGATGGACACTACTACTACCAATGTGCTGGCCCGTGCGTTGCAATGGATCCAAAGTAGTAGAATAATACTTGTTCACGTGCTTGAAATATAAACACTCTAGTTTTGATATACATGTGTCAGCAGACATGACAGCTTGTCCATGGAAGTTGAACCACGGCGACCAACATGTTTCTTGTTTCTACCACTAAGCCACTGAAGTTCGGTCTCGTGGGCCCCGAGAGGGAAATGTAACTCCTGCGGCAGGCCTTGTGGTGCTCCCGCAGTACGAGCTCGTGCCAAAAACTAGAATTCATTTCTTACTACTACCAACTAGTACTAGTAAAGTACACGTGCATTGCACGCATGGGATTCTGGTGGTTTGTGCATTATGCTTCTACATGTGGAGCTTTCTAGATTCTAACATGTGGCAAAATCTGGTGGAATGTAAGGTTAGGCAAGTTTGATTAACTTAGGCGAGTGTTTGATTCAGGCCACACCTTAGGCAAGCCACACTAAGGCCCCACATGACATACACACAAAAAATGTGGCAAGATTCCCTTAGGCTTGCCAACTTCTTTCTCTCGTTTTGAAGAACTAATAACTTTGCCTAAGCTTAGTTGTGGCAAAGTTAGGGTCTGTTTGATTCAAAGGATTTTCATAGGATCTTTGAAGGATTAGAATCCTTAGGAATTTTTCCTACGTTTGTCGTTTGATTCGTAGGATTGAATCATGTAGAATATTTTCCTAAGGATTCATTTGTACTACGTTTCACAGGAATTCTAACATGCACTCCAACCTCTTGAAAGAAATCCTTTGTTTTTCATGTGACACAATCAAACAAACTCAAATCCTATAGGGATCCAATGAACATGCCATTCCAATCCTGCTTTTTTCCTATTCCTGTGTTTCTGCAATCCTATGAATCAAAGAGGCCCTTAGTCATGAATTAAGTTCAACCATGGAGTCTTCTAGATTATACATGTGGCAGAATCTGGTGGATGATATCCAGCGGCCAGTAGTGCTCGGATTTGCCATCTTTGTACCGTCGGATTGGCTTCATCCAACGACCAACTTTCAAAGTTTTTCACACACTATATAGGGGGTATAGATATAGATGTGCCGGTCCATTGAAATGGATCCAAAGTATATATATATATATATATATTTAGTGGAGTGCACTCTAAACACATTATCTATTTATTTTTCTCTAACCTTCCGTAGCCATGCAACCAAGCCACATAAGCTTCATGGGTGCCCCCCACATCATATTATTCATACTACGTTGATTGAAAAAAAGATAAATCACCCAAAACAAGATCTTCCTATTTTTTGTTCCTACGATGTTGTGTCGTGCACGTACCTACTAGTTGTATAGTGGTAGTACTAGTAATATAGTATTAGGAGTACAAACTTGGTACTAGTAGGAGTAGTACTAGTACGGAATGCTCCTACTCTATCAACGAGCCCCGTCTGACACCAAATTTCTTGGCTTCCGTGCTACAGCTAGATCTTCCCCTTGTTTCTTTTTTCCAACCCGGCGGCGGGCGGGGTGTCGGTTTGCTCAACGGCGGTCCCACATGAAAGTGAAAATGCTAGGCAACACGCCTTCCCTAAGCCATGTGTCGTGCCGGACGGGCCGTGTTGTACTCCCGATTCCCGGGCGTGTGGGGGTGCAACGCGAACGCGGCAGGCCTTTTCCTTTTACCAGCAATGTGCTCGTGCGTTGCGACGGATCCAAAGTAGTAGAATAGTAGTATTTGTTCACAAACTTGAAAGAAATCACTATTGTTTTGATATACTCCTAATATATTACTCCCTCCGTACCTAAACATTTGTCTTTTTTGAGATTTCAAATGGACTATCACATACGGATTATATAGACATATTCTAGTGTTTCTAGCAAGATGCCCGCACGTTGCACAAAGCACAACATATAAATTGACGGATGGAGTACTAGTTACAGTGATGCATATAATTAAGCAAAGGGATCACACATGTCGGTATTGACTGGAACGAGAATGCAACAGCACAATAAGAATTAAGGCCACGATGATGCGATCGCAGTGGTGGTTACAGAAGGCAAGAAGAAAGATGGATCCACGAACGTACGACCTCCTCCTCCTCCTTAACTTAGTGTGCCGGGCCACCGACCGGCGGCTAAGGAGCGGCGGCTTTTGTGGCGAGGTCGAGGTGCTTCTCAGCAAAGGCATCCAAGGCTTCGAGTTGGTTGAGGAAGGCCAACGTCGTAGCGTCCTCACTGGCCTTGTAGATACCTATGTACACGATTTCCTCGTACATGTGGATGTGTAGGTCGACGAATTCTTGTAGGGCGAGGTGCCTCGCGGCGAGCGCGACCTCCAGGTGGACATTCTTCGTGGCGTCGGCGGGCAGTCGCAGGGCCACCAGTGCTTGAAAGAGGTTACGGCTATGGAGGCCGATTAGGGTGGCAGGCAATGAGGAGCCCGGGCGCGCGGGCTGGAGGAGTACGGCGATGTCGTCCGCGAGCTTCTTGAGGACGGTGAACTTGTTGCTGGTGGCAACGATGATCTGGTCCAACTGAGAGTCGTAGTTGGCGTCGAAGGCGGCCATCCACCAGCCGGTCTCCAACATCGTCTGGAGACGATCCTCGGCGCCATGCCGCAGGCCGGCGTTGTGGACCATTTGGCGCAGCCGCTGGCCGCTCACGAGCATCGCCGCCATGGGTCTGGGGTGAGCTCTTTTGCGCTTAGTGTAGGTGCTTAGGCAAATGCTTAGGTGCGTACGATGTGGTAGATGCATTGGAATGGAGGGGCGCCTTTATATGAGGGCAATAAGGGAAAACTGTGTTGCATTCACATCGTGTAGCCTCTTTTCCCGGACCTCCTCCCATTACTTCCCTCATGCATTAATTGAAGAAGGATGCATTGGCCGTTCAACATATCGGGAACCGCTACTCCCTCCCTCGTCTGCATTAAAGCCGTATCGGGAACTGTGCCGCCCGCTGTCAAATCGAATACTCCCACCATCTAGGTGAGTATTAAGTCATCTTACGAAAACCAAATAGTAAACACATAGGCATGGTGCATTAACTCTCACGTTGTTTCTTATTTTTTGACATAAATAGAGGAATCAACCAAGAAGAGATGTGGGGCTTGTATGCTTTTAATGACTTGAGACTATCAAACATGACATGCTGTGGTCAGTTCGTTGCACAAGAACAAATACAACCCACGTCAGCACACACGCATCTTATATAACATCACATCCACTGGCTATAAAAGATGAATGAGACCAAATTATATCTCATCTAGATGAGTTCTAGCAAAACTGTATTAATAATACTTAGTACTCCTGCGCCATGTATCATATATTAGTATCATGTAGTACTTTATTTATTTATGAGGTATCCAGATGGAACTGCACCGCCAAGAAAAGAGGGTAACATCAAAATTATGGACTACTTTTTTGAGTATGTTGGTGAGGTCCGGTTATAGTCACTTGTTGAAATCTCTAAAAAGACAAATACTCCCTTCGTCCGGAAATACTTGTCATCAAAATGGATAAAAGGAAATGTATCTAGACGTATTTTAGTTTTAGATACATCTCTTTTTATCCATTTTGATGACAAGTATTTTCGGACGGAGGGAGTAGAAAACAGAGTTGGTGATGATGGTGTGCGTGCCATCCTGCAATATAGGCCGTCGGATTTATATCTAACGGATAGGAAAGAAACTATGGCAATTTTGCAAAAATATACCCAGACGTCTCTCCACATTCGCAAATAAGGCCTTCCCTCGTTCAACCTTTTCTCTCACAAGATAAACTACTTATACAAATGCATCTTGATGTTCCGTGCAACGCACGGGCAGCTAGCTTATTTCTTTTAAAATAGTTGCTGCGATAATTGGGTTGAAGTGATATATTTTATGTCTGCCCCGAATGATTTCAGATTCACTAGTAGTAACAAAGAAAAGGTTGCCTTGTTAATTAACAGAAAACAGGGTGAAAACTATCACATGAGGCCGGTAAAAAGAAGGCACACTGGGTTCAGCGTCATCGTCACTACAGTTGTGCGCGCGAGAAGTCTACATATCGAGGGGGCTACCAAGCGAGGCACCGAGACACAATGTTTGAGAGAGAAACCAATTGACAGATTACTGTCACCCTTCTGCTGTCATTTTTTGGGGGGGGGAGGGAGAGAAAGCCGTATTGAAAGTGTGCGCGGTAGGCACAGAGGCACAACTAGCGAGTGTGTGTGTGTGTGTGTTTGAAAGAGGAGTAGATAGATTATTATCAAGATCGATGTGCCACCCTACTCCTTCGGTGCTGGGTAGTGTGTGTGTGTATGTTTGAGAGAGAAGCCAGTCGATAGATTAGTATCAAGATCGAGGTGTCAGCCTACTCCTTCGGTGTTGGGAAGTGTGGGTGTGTGGGGGGGCAGTGACACTCACATATCTCTACTCTTATAAAAAACAGAGTTGGTGATGATGGTGTTCCTGCCATCCTGCAATATAGGCCATCCAATTTATATCCGACGGACAGGAAGGAAACTATGGCAATTTTGCAAAAAGATACCCACACCCCTCTCCGCATTTGCAAAAAAGGCATTCCCTCGTTCATCCTTTTCTCCCACAAGATAAACTTCTCATACAAATGCATCTTGATGTTTCGTGCAACGCATGGGCATCATGCTAGTAGGGAGAAGAAGTTTGTGTGACACATATCTAGCTATATTAAGGGATAGGTAGATAGCATATGTGTGAGAGACATTAGTGGCTGTGGGTGGGCGGAATTAAAGGGGTGGGAGTGTTAGACATAGAGAGCGTGTGTGTTTCTGTGTGAGAGACTTGTAGGACGGGGTAGAAAGACGAATTTAACCCTCACGGAGGGAGAGAAATACACGAAGTGCGCGTGTGTGATTCCGATGCCCACAGTGAAATGGGATATGTATGCGTGTGAGAGAGATTGCACAATTCATTCACGTATCACTATCTAGCGATCGTGGACGTGCATCGCTTGAACATAAGTCAATATCTACTTCGTATCATGGCCAAAGGTACAATATCGATTCAACGCTATAAAGATTGGACACTCACATATCACAATTTTTTCTATTTAAATAAGCCTTTTTAGTTGTGCATGCCAAAGTTACAGTGATGTTTCTTCAAACAACCAATGTAGCTATCATGAACATGCACCATTGTTACTCTTGCATTCAAATTCATTAGTCTTGGATGATTTAAGTTTCTATTTTGAAGTAATATATATAATATTCATATATGAATTCAACGGGTACGCAATTTATGAAATGGAGGCTATGTAATCATATGAGGTAACACTTTTAAGTAGCTGACTATAATATCCATTTCTTTTTGTGCGCCTCTACACTAACACGTCAATGCATTATGTTTAAAGTAAATAACTAATGGCACTAAATTATCTATTTACACGAGAAATACATAGGCTGAGCGTTTGATCTCCTTTTTTGTGAATGCGCCACTACACCCGTACGATTGGCCGCGCCCGTGTGAACGTCCAAGTTATCGGTGCATCATCCCAAGTTATTGTCTTTTTTCTGGGGTGGACTTCGCACCAGTTATTAACTGTTGACGCGTGCCCCGTGTACACAGTCTAGCATGACCTTCCCGCTAGCACGGTCCAAAATTAGTTGAAACTGGATACGAACGATCCTGCGGGCGGCAAAATCTCCCGCCTCCTTCTAAAATTTCTGCCACCTTAGTCTTTAGCATGTGAAATCCCCCTTTTGTCCTTGGTGCACGGAGACCAACAGTTACAATACCGCCCTCATCTACATGATAGGTCGGGGCTGCTTTGGTAACTTCTGGTTCCCCCACTACACGGCACCCCCATTTCCTCTCCCCCTCCCGCAAAAACGACTAACTCCACAGCACCAGAGCATCTTACATCACGCTGTTCGTACTTCATCTCCCTTTCTCCCCTCCCCTCTCGAAACCCTAGACTGCTCATCCACCGGCGTACCATAGCCCATTCACAGCCAGCGGCGTCCACCTCGTTGGATTTGCTTCTGCGGCCGCATCTACCCCTCCCACCTCCCCTAGAAACAAGTAGACTGCTCATCCACCACTGTACCACAGCCCATTCAGTGCCGGCCTTGTCCACGACGCTGGATCTTCTTCGCCGGTACTCTCGTGAACCGCCACGCATCTGCAGTGGCTCATTCGTACTCCCCACCGGAGACGCTTCGTCCACACCCCCCGGAGCCGCCCCACCGACGCCCCCGTCGACGGCCTCTGATCCTCTTCGCCGACACCTTCCTCAACCCTACCGGAGCCGCTTCGCCGACACCTTCCTCAACCCTACCGGAGTAGCTTCGCATATACCATTCTCAACCCTACCGGGGCCGCTTTGCCAACTCACAAGTCCACGGCCTCAGATCCGCTCCCTCGCACCCTCATCCAACCTACCGGAGCAGCTTCTGATGCCCCATCCACGGCCGCAGATCCGCATCGTCGACACCACCCTTAACCCAATCATTGGAGCAGATTCTGACGCCCCGTCCACGGCCACAGATCCGCATTGTCGACACCATCCTTAACCCAACCACCGGAGCAACTTCACCTACGCCCTCGTCCACGGCCATAGATCCGCTTCGCCCACACCATAGTCCACCCTACCAGAGCCGCTCCACAAACACCCTACTCAACGGTTCTAGATCTCCTTATCGGACCCCGACAGCCAGCGCAGCGTCATCACCCTCGACGTTTCTAACCTGATTCCCACAGTCTGGAGAGATGCCAAGCACCCGCCACGGCCTAGGTACTTGTCACCTTTAAACCCTTCCAGCAAAACCTGCCCGATGTACTTCAAATATACTAACCGGTCGCTGTTACCTGTTATGCAGCTGGCAAAAACTACAAGGATGATGTTTCTTATGGATCTAACAGCTTGGCCAACCAAGATCCTGGACTGAGGCATTGCTATGATCTTGTAAGCGCGTCTCTCTCTCTTGTATTGTTCTGTGCATGCCTGCGTGCTTTGCTAGGATTTTTGACCAGTAATCCCTTTGTGCAGACAATGATTTCTACTACTGGCTGCTAAATTAGATATGTAGATGTCATACATGATACTACCTCGTACCTCCGTTCCTAAATATAAGTCTTTCTAGAGATTCCACTATAGGCTACATACGGAGCAAAATGAGTGAATCTACACTCGAAAATGCATCTATATACATCTGTATGTGGTCCATACTAGAATTTCTACAAAGACATATATTTAGGGACAGGGGCAGTACATTACACAAAATCGTAGGTGGCATGTAGGAATTCCAGTGCACTACATTAGGCTCCCTTAGAGTGCCTGCTAGTCCAGCATACAGAGTCATGGCAAGTTTATGGTATGCACACAATCGTTAATTGGTGGTTTAAATATGCGCAAGGGATATGCAATGTAGTATCATGTAGAGATGTCTGAAATTAGCCGTGTCAACTTGCAGATAGGGTTACACAATGAAAAAGTACAAGATGTATGTGGCAATTTCATGGAACATCGCAAAAAAGGAGAGGCAGCGGTGAGCCTATACAGTGTGCCATGGTACGTCACTCCTCCATTGCAATCATCGTGACATGTTATTTGTATGCCAGTTCTATTAGCCAAGTTTCTTAGGGACAGTTATTACGAGTTATCCTAAGAAAATAAGCACATGTGAATATAAGCTCCATGTAATAAGCCAACTAGTTCTTTTCATTGCGTTTTCAGCTTATCTTTGGTATGATCAGTGGAAAGTCTATATTGCATTATTATTATTTCATTTTGCTGCCCATATGGAAATTAATTTGACTTGCAAACATCACAAATTGAACCCAGTACAGTAATTAATATGATAGGTAAATAGACCATCACTATTTGCTCAAAATGCAAATACAAAGATACCATCTACTTGGCACAATCTACTTTGGTCAATGTTTTCCATAGAGATCCCATTGCCTAATTTAAACAAAGAACGCATGACCCACATTTAAATGAAGAACAATTATTTATTGAAATTCAATGGTCCAAGTGGCTGGTTATTATCGTATAGCAGCACCACCTGAAAGCATCATATAGCAGCAGCAGCTCATAGCAACTCATCATACAGCAGCAGCAGCAGCAGTCTGTAATTCATCATATACCAGCAGCAGCTCATAGCAATTCATCATATAACAGCAGCAGGAGCAGCTCATAGCAATTCATCATATAGCAGCAGCAGGAGCAACTTGTAGCAACTCATCATATAGCAGCAGCAGGAGCAGCTTGTAGCAACTCATCATATAGCAGCAGCAGCAGCTCATAGCAATTCATCATATAGCAGCAGGAGCATCTCATAGCAACTCATCATACAGCAGCGACAACTCATAGCAATTCATCATATAGTAGCAGCAGGAGCGGCTCATAGCAATGCATCATATAGCAGTAGCAGAAGCAGCTCATAGCAATTCATCGTATAGTGGATTGAAATGAAAATTAGGCAAAAAATCAGAGGAGATCCTCACCTTGCTGGATGAGCTCATCCTTCAACAGCACCTCAAGGCCATGGCCTGGGAGGAGGGGAGGGGGAATAAATTGCCTTCTGTTGGGGAACGATGCAGAAAACAAAAAATTTCCTACGATTTCACCAAGATCCATCTATGAGTTCATCTAGCAACGAGTGATCGGATTGCATCTACATACCTTTGTACATCACGCGCGGAAGCGTTCAAAGAACGGGGATGAGGAAGTCGTACTCGATGTGATCCAAATCACCGGAGATCCTAGCACCGAACGGACGGCACCAACGCGTTCAACACACGTACGGTCAGCGTGACGTCTCCTCCTTCTTGATCTAGCAAGGGGGAAGGAGAGGTTGATGAAGATCCAGCAGCACGATGGCGTGGTGGTGGATGCAGTAGTCACCGCAGCAGGGCTTCGCCGTTCTCTACGAAGGAGGAGGAGGTCTTGGAGGGGAGAGGGAGGCGCCAGGGGCATGGGTCGGCTGCCCTCCCTCCCCCCTCTATATATAGGGTCCCCAGGGGGGCGCCGGCCCTGGAGATCCAATCTCCCAAGGGGGCGGCGGCCAAGGGGGGTGGAGTGCCCCCCAAGGCAAGTGGGGCGCCCCCCACCCTAGGGTTCCCAACCCTAGGCGCAGGGGGAAGGCCCAAAGGGGGGCGCACCAGCCCACTAGGGGCTAGTTCCCCTCCCACTTCAGCCCATGGGGACCTTCGGGATAGGTGGCCCCACCCGGTGGACCCCCGGGACCCTTCCAGTGGTCCCGGTACAATACCGGTAACCCCGAAGCTTGTCCCGATGGCCGAAATAGCACTTCCTATATATAATTCTTTACCTCCGGACCATTCCGGAACTCCTCGTGACGTCCGGGATCTCATCCGGGACTCCGAACAACTTTCGGGTTACTGCATATACATATCTCTACAACCCTAGCGTCACCGAACCTTAAGTGTGTAGACCCTACGGGTTCGGGAGACATGTAGACATGACCGAGATGGCTCTCCGGTCAATAACCAACAGCGGGATCTGGATACCCATGTTGGCTCCCACATGCTTCCTCGATGATCTCATCGGATGAACCACGATGTCGAGGATTCAAGCAACCCCGTATACAATTCCCTTTGTCAATCGGTACGTTACTTGCCCGAGATTCGATCGTCGGTATCCCAATACCTCGTTCAATCTCATTACCGGCAAGTCACTTTACTCGTACCGTAATGCATGATCCCGTGACCAGACACTTGGTCACTTTGAGCTCATTGATGATGCATTACCGAGTGGGCCCAGAGATACCTCTCCGTCATACGGAGTGACAAATCCCAGTCTTGATCCGTGTCAACCCAACAGACACTTTCGGAGATACCCGTAGTATACCTTTATAGTCACCCAGTTACGTTGTGACGTTTGGTACACCCAAAGCACTCCTACGGTATCCGGGAGTTACACGATCTCATGGTCTAAGGAAAAGATACTTGACATTGGAAAAACTCTAGCAAACGAACTATACGATCTTGTGCTATGTTTAGGATTGGGTCTTGTCCATCACATCATTCTCCTAATGATGTGATCTCGTTATCAATGACATCCAATGTCCATAGTCAGGAAACCATGACTATCTGTTGATCAACGAGCTAGTCAACTAGAGGCTTACTAGGGACATGTTGGTGTCTATGTATTCACACATGTATTACGATTTCCGGATAACACAATTATAGCATGAATAAAGACAATTATCATGAACAAGGAAATATAATAATAATGCTTTATTATTGCCTCTAGGGCATATTTCCAACAGTCTCCCACTTGCACTAGAGTCAATAATCTAGTTACATTGTGATGAATCGAACACCCATGATTCTGGTGTTGATCATGTTTTGCTCTGAGGGAGAGGTTTAGTCAACGGATCTGCTACATTCAGGTCCGTATGTACTTTACAAATCTCTATGTCTCCATTTTGAACACTTTCACGAATGGAGTTGAAGCGACGCTTGATATGCCTGGTCTTCCTGTGAAACCTGGGCTCCTTGGCAAGGGCAATAGCTCCAGTGTTGTCACAGAAGAGAGTCATCGGGCCCGACGCATTGGGTATGACTCCTAGGTCGGTAATGAACTCCTTCACCCAGACTGCTTCTTGTGCTGCCTCCGAGGCTGCCATGTACTCCGCTTCACATGTAGATCCCGCCACAACGCTTTGCTTGCAACTGCACCAGCTTACTGCCCCACCATTCAAAATATACACGTATCCGGTTTGTGACTTAGAGTCATCCAGATCTGTGTCGAAGCTAGCATCGACGTAACCCTTTACGACGAGCTCTTCGTCACCTCCATAAACGAGAAACATTTCCTTAGTCCTTTTCAGGTACTTCAGGATATTCTTGACCGCTGTCCAGTGTTCCTTGCCGGGATTACTTTGGTACCTTCCTACCAAACTTACGGCAAGGTTTACATCAGGTCTGGTACACAGCATGGCATACATAATAGAACCTATGGCTGAGGCATAGGGGATGACACTCATCTCTTCTATATCTTCTGCCGTGGTCGGACATTGAGCTGAGCTCAATTTCACACCTTGCAACACAGGCAAGAACCCCTTCTTAGACTGATCCATATTGAACTTCTTCAATATCTTATCAAGGTATGTGCTTTGCGAAAGACCTATGAGGCGTCTTGATCTATCTCTATAGATCTTGATGCCTAATATATAAGCAGCTTCTCCAAGGTCCTTCATTGAAAAACTCTTATTCAAGTAGGCCTTAATGCTGTCCAAAGTTCTATATCATTTCCCATCAAAAGTATGTCATCTACATATAATATGAGAAATGCTACAGAGCTCCCACTCACTTTCTTGTAAACGCAGGCTTCTCCATAAGTCTGCATAAACCCAAACGCTTTGATCATCTCATCAAAGCGAATGTTCCAACTCCGAGATGCTTGCACCAGCCCATAAATGGATCGCTGGAGCTTGCATACCTTGTTAGCATTCTTAGGGTCGACAAAACCTTCCGGCTGCATCATATACAGTTCTTCCTTAAGATAACCGTTAAGGAATGCCGTTTTGACGTCCATTTGCCATATCTCATAATCATAGTATGCGGCAATTGCTAACATGATTCGGACGGACTTCAGCTTCGCTACGGGAGAGAAAGTCTCATCGTAGTCAACCCCTTGAACTTGTCGATAACCCTTAGCGACAAGTCGAGCTTTATAGATGGTAACATTACCATCCGCGTCCGTCTTCTTCTTAAAGATCCATTTGTTTTCTATCGCTCGCCGATCATCGGGCAAGTCTGTCAAAGTCCACACTTTGTTTTCATACATGGATCCTATCTCGGATTGCATGGCTTCAAGCCATTTGTTGGAATCGGGCCCGCCATCGCTTCTTCATAGTTCGAAGGTTCACCGTTGTCTAACAACATGATTTCCTAAGACAGGGTTGCCGTACCACTCTGGTGCGGAACGTGTCCTTGTGGACCTACGAAGTTCAGTAGCAACTTGATCTGAAGTTTCATGATCATCATCATTAACTTCCTCTCTAGTCGGTGCAGGCACCTCAGGAACATTTTCTTGAGCTGCGCTGCTTACCGGTTCAAGAGGTAATACTTCATCAAGTTCACTTTCCTCCCACTTATTTCTTTCGAGAGAAACTCTTTCTCTAGAAAGGATCCATTCTTGGCAACAAAGATCTTGCCTTCGGATCTGAGGTAGAAGGTATACCCAATAGTTTCTTTAGGGTATCCTATGAAGACGCATTTTTCCGACTTGGGTTCGAGCTTTTCAGGTTGAAGTTTCTTGACATAAGCATCGCATCCCCAAACTTTTAGAAACGACAGCTTAGGTTTCTTCCCAAACCATAATTCATACGGTGTCGTCTCAACGGATTTCGACGGAGCCCTATTTAAAGTGAATGCGGCAGTCTCTAAAGCATAGCCCCAAAATGATAGCGGTAAATCGGTAAGAGACATCATAGATCGCACCATATCTAATAGAGTGCGATTACGATGTTCGGACACACCATTACGCTGAGGTGTTCCAGGCGGCGTGAGTTGTGAAACTATTCCACATTTTCTTAAGTGTGTGCCAAATTCGTGACTCAAGTATTCTCCTCCACGATCTGATCGCAAAAACTTGATTTTTCTGTCACGTTGATTCTCAACCTCACTCTGAAATTCCTTGAACTTTTCAAAGGTTTCAGACTTGTGTTTCATTAAGTAGACATACCCATATCTACTCAAGTCATCAGTGAGGGTGAGAACATAACGATAGCCACCGAGCCTCAACACTCATTGGACCGCACACATCAGTATGTATGATTTCCAATAAGTTGGTTGCTCGCTCCATTGTTCCTGAGAACGGAGTCTTGGTCATTTTACCCATGAGGCATGGTTCGCACGTGTCAAATGATTCGTAATCAAGAGACTCTAAAAGTCCATCTGCATGGAGCTTCTTCATGCGTTTGACACCTATGTGACCAAGGCGGCAGTGCCACAAGTATGTGGGACTATCATTATCAACCTTACATCTTTTGGTATTCACACTATGAATATGTGTAACATTACGCTCGAGATTCATTAAGAATAAACCATTCACCAGCGGAGCATGACCATAAAACATATCTCTCATATAAATAGAACAACCATTATTCTCGGATTTAAATGAGTAGCCATCTCGAATTAAACGAGATCCTGATACAATGTTCATGCTCAAAGCTGGTACTAAATAACAATTATTGACGTTTAAAAGTAATCCCATAGGTAAATGTAGAGGTAGCGTGCCGACGGCGATCACATCGACCTTGGAACCATTCCCGACGCGCATCATCACCTCGTCCTTCGCCAGTCTCCGCTTATTCCACAGCTCCTGCTTTAAGTTACAAATGTGAGCAACCGCATCGGTATCAAATACCCAGGAGCTACTACGAGTACTGGTAAGGTACACATCAATTACATGTAATCACATATACCTTTAGTGTTGCCGGCCTTCTTATCCGCTAAGTATTTGGGGCAGTTCCGCTTCCAGCTGACCACTTCCCTTGCAATAAAAGCACTCAGTCTCGGGCTTGGTTCCATTCTTTGGCTTCTTCCTGGCAGCTTGCTTACCGGGCGCGGCAACTCCCTTGCCGTCCTTCTTGAAGTTCTTTTTACCCTTGCCTTTCTTGAACTTGGTGGTTTTATTGACCATCAACACTTGATGTTCCTTTTTGACTTCTACCTCTGCTGATTTCAGCACTTCCAGTGACCACTTCCCTTGCAATAAAAGCACTCAGTCTCGGGCTTGGTTCCATTCTTTGGCTTCTTCCTGGCAGCTTGCTTACCGGGCGCGGCAACTCCCTTGCCGTCCTTCTTGAAGTTCTTTTTACCCTTGCCTTTCTTGAACTTGGTGGTTTTATTGACCATCAACACTTGATGTTCCTTTTTGACTTCTACCTCTGCTGATTTCAGCATTGAAAATACCTCAGGAATGGTCTTTTCCATCCCCTGCATATTGAAGTTCATCACAAAGCTCTTGTAGCTCGGTGGAAGCCACTGAAGGATTTTGTCAATGACCGCGTCATCCGGGAGATTAACTCCCAGCTGAGTTAAGCGGTTATGTAATCATGACATAGTGAGTATGTGCTCACTGACAAACTATTTTCCTCCATCTTACAGCTGAAGAACTTGTCGGAGACTTCATATCTCTCGACCCGGGCATGAGCTTGAAAAACCATTTTCAGCTCTTCGAACATCTCATATGCTCCGTGTCTCTCAAAACGCTTTTGGAGCCCCGGTTCTAAGCTGTAAAGCATGCCGCACTGAACGAGGGAGTAGTCATCAGCACGTGTCTGCCAAGCATTCATAACGTCTTGGTTCTGTGGGATGGGTGCGTCACCTAGCGGTGCTTCTAGGACATAATCTTTCTTGGCAGCTATGAGGATGATCCTCAGCTTCCGGACCCAGTCCGTATAATTGCTGCCATCGTCTTTCAGCTTGGTTTTCTCTAGGAACGCGTTGAAGTTGAGGACAACGTGGGCCATTTGATCTACAAGACATATTGTAAAGATTTTAGACTAAGTTCATGATAATTAAGTTCATCTAATCAAATTATATAATGAACTCCCACTCAGATAGACATCCCTCCAGTCATCTAAGTATAACATGATCCGAGTTAACTAGGCCATGTCCGATCATCACATCAGACGGACTAGTCAACATCGGTGAACATCTTCATGTTGATCGTATCTTCTATACGACTCATGCTCGACCTTTAGGTCTTCTGTGTTCCGAGGTCATGTCTGTACATGCTAGGCTCGTCAAGTCAACCTAAGTGTTTGCATGTGTAAATCTGTCTTACACCCGTTGTATGTGAACGTTGGAATCTATCACACCCAATCATTACGTGGTGCTTCGAAACAACGAACTGTCGCAACGGTGCACAGTTAGGGGAAACACTTTCTTGAAATTATTATGAGGGATCATCTTATTTACTACCGTCGTTCTAAGTAAACAAGATGCAAAAACATGATAAACATCACATGCAATCAAATAATAATAGTGACATGATATGGCCAATATCACATAGCTCCTTTGATCTCCATCTTGGGGCTCCATGATCATCTTGTCACCGGCATGACACCATGATCTCCATCATCATGATCTCCATCATCATGTCTCCATGAAGTTGCTCGCCAACTATTACTTCTACTACTATGGCTAACACGTTTAGCAATAAAGTAAAGTAATTTACATGGCGTTTCTCAATGACACGCAGGTCATACAAAAAATAAAGACAACTCCAATGGCTCCTGCCGGTTGTCATACTCATCGACATGCAAGTCGTGATTCCTATTACAAGAACATGATCTCATACATCACATATATATCATTCATCATTCATCACAACTTTGGCCATATCACATCACAAAGCACTTGCTGCAAAAACAAGTTAGACGTCATGTAATTGTTGTTGCAAGTTTTACGTGGCTGCAATAGGGTTCTAGCAAGAACGTTTTCTTACCTACGTAAAAGCCACAACGTGATTTGTCAACTTCTATTTACCCTTCATAAGGACCCTTTTCATCGAATCCGCTCCAACTAAAGTGGGAGAGACAGACACCCGCTAGCCACCTTATGCAACTAGTGCATGTCAGTCGGTGGAACCAGTCTCACGTAAGCATACGTGTAAGGTCGGTCCTGGCCGCTTCATCCCACAATACCGCTGAAGCAAAATAAGACTAGTAGCGGCAAGAAAGTTGACAACATCTACGCCCACAACAAATTGTGTTCTACTCGTGCAAAGAGAACTACGCATAGACCTAGCTCATGATGCCACTGTTGGGGAACGATGCAGAAAACAAAAAATTTCCTACGGTTTCACCAAGATCCATCTATGAGTTCATCTAGCAACGAGTGATCGGATTGCATCTACATACCTTTGTAGATCACGCGCGGAAGCGTTCAAAGAACGGGGATGAGGAAGTCGTACTCGACGTGATCCAAATCACCGGAGATCCTAGCGCCGAACGGACGGCACCTCCGCGTTCAACACACGTACGGTCAGCGTGACGTCTCCTCCTTCTTGATCCAGCAAGGGGGAAGGAGAGGTTGATGAAGATTCAGCAGCACGACGGCGTGGTGGTGGATGCAGTAGTCACCGCAGCAGGGCTTCACCGTTCTCTACGGAGGAGGAGGTCTTGGAGGGGAGAGGGAGGCGCCAGGGGCATGGGTCGGCTGCCCTCCCTCCCCCCTCTATATATAGGGTCCCCAGGGGGGGCGCTGGCCCTGGAGATCCAATCTCCCAAGGGGGCGGCGGCCAAGGGGGTGGAGTACCCAACAAGGCAAGTGGGGCGCCCCCCACCCTAGGGTTCCCAACCCTAGGCGCAGGGGGAAGGCCCAAAGGGGGGCGCACCAGCCCACTAGGGGCTGGTTCCCCTACCACTTCAGCCCATGGGGCCCTCCGGGATAGGTGGCCCCACCCGGTGGTCCCCCGGGACCCTTCCAGTGGTCCCGGTACAATACCGGTGACCCCAAAACTTGTCCCGATGGCCGAAATAGCACTTCCTATATATAATTCTTTACCTCCGGACCATTCCGGAACTCCTCGTGACGTCCGGGATCTCATCCGGGACTCCGAACAACTTTCGGGTTACTGCATATACATATCTCTACAACCCTAGCGTCACCGAACCTTAAGTGTGTAGACCCTACGGGTTCGGGAGACATGTAGACATGACCGAGATGGCTCTCTGGTCAATAACCAACAGCGGGATCTGGATACCCATGTTGGCTCCCACATGCTCCTCGATGATCTCATCGGATGAACCACGATGTCGAGGATTCAAGCAACCCCGTATACAATTCCCTTTGTCAATCGGTATGTTACTTGCCCGAGATTCGATCGTCGGTATCCCAATACCTCGTTCAATCTCGTTACCGGCAAGTCACTTTACTCGTACCGTAATGCATGATCCTGTGACCAGACACTTGGTCACTTTGAGCTCATTGTGATGACGCATTACCGAGTGGGCCCAGAGATACCTCTACGTCATACGGAGTGACAAATCCGAGTCTCGATCCGTGTCAACCCAACAGACACTTTCGGAGATACCCGTAGTATACCTTTATAGTCACCCAGTTACGCTGTGACATTTGGTACACCCAGAGCACTCATACGGTATCCGGGAGTTACACGATCTCATGGTCTAAGGAAAAGATACTTGACATTGGAAAAACTCTAGCAAACGAACTATACAATCTTGTGCTATGTTTAGGATTGGGTCTAGTCCATCACATCATTCTCCTAATGATGTGATCTCGTTATCAATGACATCCAATGTCCATAGTCAGGAAACCATGACTATCTGTTGATCAACGAGCTAGTCAACTAGAGGCTTACTAGGGACATGTTGGTGTCTATGTATTCACACATGTATTACGATTTCCGGATAACACAATTATAGCATGAATAAAAGACAATTATCATGAACAAGGAAATATAATAATAATCCTTTTATTATTGCCTCTAGGGCATATTTCCAACACCTTCTGCCGCAGTGTGGCATCACCCTTAGTTGTGCAGTGCCCGCCGGAGTAGTGCATTGGACGAACCATAGTGGAGCAGCTGCTGGAGACCATGAGAATGAGGGGCGGCGCCAGAGGGAGGAGAAGCCAGGGAGATTTGCCCCTACCCGCCAGCCATGTAGCCTAGCTGGACATAGCATCGTCGAGGACAAGGCCAGATGGGACCAGTGGCGATGGCTCGCTGGAGGAACCCTAGTGCTGCAAGCAGGGGATCGAGGTAGAGGGAAAGGGGAGAGGAGATGCAAGCGGGCAGGGCAATGAATGCTTGCGTGTTTGTTTTTACTTGAGGGTCAGGTGTGACACGGGTGTCAGAAGTTGTGTTTTGAGTGTAATATAGGCAGATAATAGAGTCATTTCACTATTCCCCTTCCCTTCAATTTTTAGTGAGGTTCTACCCGAAACACCCCCCTCCAAAGCGAAATTAGTTAAGCCTAAGCCCATAACTCAAAAATGACTTCTTTACATCTTTTATGGCTTATTTTGACAATATGCCCTGAAAAGGCGAAATCGAACTGGCCCTTAACCTGCAATTCAATTGTGTGTGCAATGATGAATCACTCCTGCCTACTATGTGTACATTTAGGCATCATCATACATGGCATAACCTAATACATGTGCATTCCATTGTAGAATCTGGAATATGCAATGTTTATGTTAGTTCATAAGTTGCACATGATGTTTAAATGCCCTTAAATCTGGTCAGTCAAGTGATGGTCTTTAAGCCTCCTTCTTTGCTTCTTTTCTTGATATGTAAGATTTGCTCACACATTTGTTCAATTGCTTGTTTGCATCAGCCAGCCATACTAGGACTGTTTGCTTTGATTACTTGTTGTTCTTCACATAACACTCTAATAGAGCTTGTCAACGATTTAAACACTAAGGGCTGCTGTAGTGGGGCCTTGTCTAACTCATAGGTGACATAAAGGTTTGGTTGTACACTACAGTAGGCTCTCCAAGAGTACCTGGAGATCCAGTTCGAAGGTATGCCTAGTTTTTACATAGTGCAAACATAGTAAATGCTCATTTCATTGTGTGCAAGTGCAAGAGATGCGACATGTTTCATTATGTGGTGTTGTTTTGTTATAATCTCATTCTTTTGTGTTCACAGACTGGAAAGTATGCATATTTATCTTCCAAGGAGACAAGTAACTAGTTTGTGTCACCTTGCAGAGGGGGTGCAATGAAGATAAGATTGAGGATTTCCAAGTACAAGATGTTAGGAAGGAGCCTTGCAAGAGAAGTAGGAGCTGCGCTGAGCCTCTTCAACCTGCTAAGGTAAGTCACTGTATGCAACTCAACAGTTCAATTCCTTGTTTATTTCAGGCATAGTTAATTTTCTCTTTTCAATTGCTTTATTTGTCCTCAGTTAATGAGATGCCCAAATAATCATGCCTGATGTTCGGTACTTGTATCACTATTAGTTGACATAATTAAAGGCCTTACCATTTAATTACTCTGCCGAAGTGTGCCTGAAGCTTTGAAGTCTATTAACCAACTATTATTGCATGAGGCTCACAATCTAGTTTATACTACGCTAATGATTGCATAGTTTTGCCTGCTGTAGTATGTTTGTATGAAACCCTCTGCTGTTCATTATGCTCCCTAAGACTTTAATTGAGGCACATAATGGCCAACTTCTTTCTTACTTATACGCAATGTGCTGTCTAAATTTGTAACTTGTCTGTGTTTTCGATTGGGCCCCAACATCATGCTCCTCTGGTGAGCTAAGAGGGATTTCTGTATGCAGTCTGCACAGACTATCTTTTTTATAATTTTTAAAATATCACCTGCTTATTCTTCATGATGTTTAACATTTTTTTTGAAAGTGACGTGTAACATTATTGTTAGTCCTGTTTTGCCATGTAGTACAAAATACTGTCTTGTTCGCTTCACTGTTGTAACTATATTTTTGCCCTAGTCATGTGTACTTACAGAAACACTTCAGGATGAAGTGACAGCAACACAGAGATCTGCGAGCAGTGTGGCATGGCCGTTACCGAATGATTATGGATTGGAATTGGAATGTGCTGATGTTCTCGAGCATCAACTAGAGGTGGCAAGACAACATGTACATGATTGTCAATGTATAATCAACAAGTTGAGACTGGACATGCAGGTATTAGATGCAGGAGTCAAAAAAATGAAACAAGACACTGAGGTAACCATGAAGGAATTGGAGATTTTGCAGACTGAAATTTGTGCTATCTGAATCCGGCCAATCCTATTTTCTGAAGAGATTATAGTTCAAATGGAGTTAAGTTAATGTGCGTCCATGATGTATGAGATGTATTTGCCCAGAGGGTATAACCGGCTGTAATTTCTTTATTGTATAGTGTAGGATTATTCTACCTTTCTATGCCTTGATCTCTTTGTTGTAATAGTGTAGGCTTTTTAGAGGTGATAGTATTGAGTAGGATAATTCTTTGAATATGCTATATCGTTCAAATGGGGGCCAATTCGCCCGACCATGGCCCTTCTACGTCTCGTAGGATCCATCGGCCTTCTACGTCTCGTAGGATCCATGGGCCTTCTACGTCTCGTAGGATCCATGGGCCTTCTACGTCTCGTAGGATCCATGGGCCTTGTATGTCTCGTAGGATCCATAGGCCGCCGGCTCATTTATGGGTCTTGTACGGGCCTTTAATGGGCCGTAGGCGGGCCTTTAACGGAAATCGTATGTTTTATGGGCTGACCATAACGGGCCGTTAATAGGCCGTATTTGGTGATGCTATGAAAATGGCCCAACAGACTAACGGTCCACAAACGGGCCGACTGTAACGACGGGCTGAATTTGGCTCACAAACAGAAAATGACAGTAATGGGCCGTAAGTAACCGAATGCTGCAAATGAGCCCAAGAATAAATGGGCCCTCAGAAGGCCGAAAGTTAACTTGGGCTGGAAACGGCCCAACGGAATAACGGGCTGTTAATGGGTATAAAGTGATACACTGTTCATTATGGGCCAGTTTCACCACGGGCCGTTAATGGGTGTAAAGTAATACACTGTTCATTACGGACCAGTTTCAGCACGGGCCGCTAATGGGCCAAGAGTTACAAAGGGCCTCATATGGGCCGAAAGACGTCATGGGCTATACATGGGCCAGAAGTGAAAACTGCCTAGAATCATATTGGACGGCCGAGATGACGCTACTGGGCCTAATTCGGAAAGGGCGTAACGGGCCTTGGGTTAGCGGGCTGTAAATGGGCTATATGCGAATATGCCGTTAACAGGCTTTCCATGGGCCAACCCGCCAGCTTTTGACCAAGTCAAATGGGCCGGCCTTTTCACAGGAATGGGCCACTGTTGGGTCGTGCCACGTGTCGACGTATCATAGGCGCCTTATGTCCAGTGAGTGGATGACATCTGTCCCAATGATGAGCCGACACGTGTTTCCTCTAGCCAATGATGATTTTACACGTGGAAAATCCCCATTGGTTGGGGCTATTAACGGGTTATCGGATCCAAAACCCAACCCGATAGCTTAACGGCGCTCCATTACGGTTGATGCCACGTGTCGGTCACCCTTGATGAAAGCACTTCCGTGACGCGCGATTTATTGTCATGGAAGTGGACACTTCCGTGATGATAATTTTGGTAATGTTATGGAACACTTCTACGACAGCACAGGTATGACTATCGTGATTCTGTCATAAATTTGTCATGGATGTACATGCATGACAAAAAAGCGACCTACTGTGACAAACACGTATCATCCCGGAAGTGTATTTTTTTATAGTGCAACTAGGCATATTAACGGGCTATGGAGATGCCCATCACACTACTGGAATCAGCTACTTTGCCATCTGCCAGCTCTTTGCCGTCAGCTAGCGGACGGCAAAGAAGCTCTTTGCCATCAGCTACCCGAAAGCAGGCGGCAAAGAACTGGCTGATGGCAAAGAAAGCCTTTGCCATCAGCCAGCTCTTTGCCGTCCGCTAGCTGACGACAAAGAGGGAGGGGGGGCCCACTGAGGAGCTGGTTAAAAAATACTTAACGTCCCCCCGCTTTGCCGTCCGCCGCAGATGGCAAATATGAAGAAAAGCGGACGACAAAGGAGGGCGGACGGCAAAGGCTACCCTAACTAGCTAACCTAACTAACGGCCGAGCCCCCTCCCCCGCCCGTTACTCATCTCTCTCCCTCGACCTCCTCCGCCCCCCGCCCCCGCGCCCCCCCGCCCGGCGCCGCCCCCGCCCTCGCCGCACCCGCCACCGCCCATCGCCGTCCGGCGCCGCCGCCGCTCCCACCCCCTCCCCCCCGCCACCGCCCCCACCGTCCCGCCGCCCGGCGCTGCCCCCGCCCCTCCCGCCCGGCGCCGCCCCCGCCCCCGCCGCCCGGCCATCCCACTGCCCCGGAGCCCGCCGCCCCCCCCACCCACCCACCACCCCGACGCCAGCGTCGCCCCCTGCTCCGGTTAGTTTTTTTTGTCTGTTTTTCTTTTTTTGCTGTTTAATTCTTGTTTAATTGTTAGTGTTAGTGTTAGTGTTAGATTTAGTGTTAGAAAATAAGAAAATTTAGTGTTAGTGTTAGAAAAAATAATATGTAGAAGAAAAGAAGAAGTGGAAAAAAGATGAAAAAGAAGAAAAGAAAAGAAGTAGAAAAAAGATGAAAAAGAAGAAGAAGAAAAGAAGTAGAAGAAGTAGAAGAAGTAGAAGAAGAAGAATAGAAGAAAAGAAAAGAAGTAAAAGAAGTAGAAAAAAGATGAAAAAAGAAGAAGAAGAAGAAGAAGAAGAAGAAGAAGAAGAAGAAGAAGAAGAAGAAGAAGAAGAAGAAGAAGAAGAAAGGAAAGAAGAAGAAGAAGAAGAAGAAGAAGAAGAAAGGAAAGAAGAAGAAAAAAGAAGAAGAAGAGAAGGAAAGAAGAAGAAGGATAGAAGGAAACACCCCGACCATTGACCCCGACACCCCGACCCCGACACCACACCCCGACACCTGACCCCGACACTCTGACCCCGACACCCCGACCCCGACACCACACCCCGACACACAGACCACGACACCACACCCCGACACACAGACCACGACACCACACCCCGACACCCCGACCCCGACACGACACCCTAACCCCGAAACAGCATCCCGACACCGACATGACACCCCGACCCCCTGAACCTCCCGAAAAGGTGCTCTTTGGCCTTCTAGAGGCCGACGGGGTTATATATTTGTGAATTATTAGTTAGGTCATATATTTTTCAATTTTGTTATGAAAAACATCATATATAATTGTGTTGATCGGGTAGATTTAAATGTGCAGTTGTTTCATCGCTGCGAGGTTTGGTGTTCGACGACTGCGCCGTGCGTTTAACGAGCTCTGCCCCTTTGTGCGTGGGTGAGCACAAATGACATGTCCTTCTCCCCCATTAATTATTTGCACAAATGACATGAAATTTGGTAGCTAGCTATATATGTGTCTTGAATCATCAGTATGCGTAACCAATATGTGTCTCCCGTTCGAAAGCGTCATAGTTATAAATATGCATGCATTTGCATATTTATAACCTTGATTCTTTTGAATTGTCCAACGCTATCCACGGACAGCCCAAGTATGTGTATATTGGGTTCGTTTTCCCATATGCTTTGCTCCGGATCCGACGCATAAATTTCGTCAGTGCCTCCCCTGTTGTTCTCCGGGTACACATCCTCTCTATTTATTGCAGAGACGTGTATCAGGAGAACAGTGGGGAGGTGCTGCCGAAATTTTGCGTCGGATCCGGAGCATAGCATATGGGAAAATGAACCCAATCTACACATACTCGGGTGGGATTAGGACCTATCATTACCTATTAGAGTGTAGGTTGCATGGACGTAATAAAATTGACAAAGTAGATCAACTGATGAATATATACATGGTGAATTACATATATAATTGTTGTGTGTCCAGTAGCTCTGAAAGTCAAGATGAGTGACCGTGCTTGGATGTATACCGGTCACACTGGTCAGAACAAATGGAGCGCTGAATGGTTCACAAAAACCAAGGGGTTTGTGCAAGCCGCATTTGCAAATGGCCAGAGGAAAACTTGGTGCCCCTGTTTCCAATGCGGCAATTGGGAAAAGAGGACAGAGGCAGAAATGGGTAAACACCTGCAGAAGAATGGTTTTATGCCCGATTATACGGTGTGGACATTTCATGGTGAGTCTGCCCAACGTGACGGCAGCCCAATACAGTTGTTTGGTATGATCCGAGGCATCCTCGAGTCGGCATCAGCATCGATGGGTTTAGTGTGTTTGGTATGACGGCAGCCCAATACAGTTGTTGGCCCGTATTTGTCTTTCCACTCAATCTCCCCCCCCCCCCGGACAGATTATGCAAAGAAAGAACATTTTCCTGACGTTGATAATTCTAGGACCCAACTATCCGGGGAAAAATATGAATGTGTACATGCAGCCGCTTAAGGACGAATTGCAAGAAGCCTGGGATAATGGGTTCAAGACATACGACGCCTTTAGCAAACGGAACTTCATAATGCGTGTCTGGTACATGTACTCGACGCATGACTTGCCGGCGTATGCGCTATTCGTTGGCTGGTGTGTGCATGGAAGGTTCCCGTGCCCCACATGCCAGGGAGCTCTTGAGTTTCGTTGGCTTCAGGCCGGTCGCAAGTTTTCTTGCTTCGACATGCATAGACAGTTCCTGGATCCTTGCCATAAGTTCAGGAAAGACAAGAAGAACTTCATCAGGGGTAGAGTTGTCAAAAACTCTGCACCACCTGCATTGACAGGCCAACAGACCCTGGATCAGTTAAACGCTCTCGAGCCAGATCCACAACGTCCAGGGTACTTCAAGGGGTATATTACTAAGCACGCGTGGACTCACAAAACATGCTTATGGGATCTGCCTTACTTCAAAGACCTCCTTTGCCCACACAACATCGACGTGATGCACACTGAGAAGAATATCGCCGAGGCACTTTTTGGTACATTGTTCGGCATAGATGGGAAGTCAAAGGATAATACTAAGGCTAGAGTCGATCTGGAGGCGCTATGTGATAGGCCGTTACAAAACATGAAAGAACCGAAAGGAAAGCATAACTAGACGAAGCCAAAGGCATGGTTCAATCTTGGAAGGCCAGCTATGAGGGAAATTCTCTTGTGGGTGCAACAGCAGTTGATGTTCCCCGATGGGTATGCAGCGAATCTAAAGAGGGGAGCGAATCTTGATAAACTGAAGATATTTGGTCTCAAGAGTCATGATTGGCACATATGGATTGAGCGGGTAATGCCGGTGATGTTGCGTGGCTTCATCCCTGAGGATGAATGGCTAGTACTGGCAGAACTCAGCTATTTCTTCCGTGTTCTTTGTGCGAAAGAACTATCGCCTGGCGTGCTAGAAGAAATGGAAGAGTTGGCGCCGGAGTTGATCTGCAAGTTAGAGAAGATCTTTACACCGGGCTTCTTTAATCCAATGCAGCATTTGATTTTGCATCTCCCGACCGAGGCAAGATTGGGGGGGGGGCGTGCAAAATCGTTGGTGCTACCCAACTGAGAGGATGCAGAAGACGCTTCGAGAAAAATGTAAAAATAAACGTAGAATTGAAGCATCGATGGCTGAGGCATTCATCACAGAGGAGGCGGCAAACTTCGTAATAGCGCACTACGAAGCCAAAAATCGTCATTTGCATAATCCGAAGCCTCGGTACAATGCTGACGAGCCTAAAAAGGGTGGATCCAACCTCAGCCTATTCAAAGGGAATCTCGCACCAGCTAGTGTTTCACATCCAGTATCTTTGGATAACGAAGAATGGCGGACCATTTCGTTGTATATCTTCAACAACCTGATAGAAGTGCGGCCGTACATCGAGTAAGTTCTCGGTACATTGTTTCGCAACTTCTATTTCCTTTGAACTACTCTTATTCCTGGATATGTCATACAGTCGATACGTCGCCATATTCTCGTATGGAGCGGAGATCCAAAAGGATTCCGTCGAAGAGTATGAGCTTCTCGCAAAGCAAGGAGGTGGCTATCCCGGTTTCATCTCTTGGTTCAAACAAACGGTAATTTCTATTAGACAATTTCATTTCATTCGCTAATTTGTGCATAATGCAACAATCCTTTCATATTAAACTTGTAGGCTAATTCAGAGTCTATGGACGCCAAATTGAGACAAGTCGCTAATGGTTTTGACTATAAGGTCTGTTCATTTGACAAGTACGACATCAACGGGTATCGCTTTCGTGCCTATGGCAAAGATCTATCTATGGCCGACCGAAAGTCTACAAATTGTTGTGTATCTGCTATCGGCGAAGGAGGTACCGAGTATTATGGGAGAGTTGAAGCAATTTATGAACTTCTGTTCTATGGTGAAAACCCACCGAATGTCGTAGTCTTCAAATGTTATTGGTTTCAGCCGAAGGAGACTAGAAGGACTCATGAACATATAGGGCTAGTTGAAATCAACCAAAGCACTCATTTAGATGTTCCTGATGTCTATATTATGGCTCAACAGGCGACCCAAGTATTCTATCTACCGTGGGCCTGCCAAACTAATCCAAATCTGAAAGGTTGGGATGTCGTTTATGAAGTGCCGCCACGTGCTAGACTTTCTCCCCCAAAGGAAGAGGATTATGAACCTCACATTAACCCAGACACATATGAAGGAGAATTCTTCCAAGAGACACGTCTTTCCAAAAAGCGTTTCAAGAACCGCTATACTTCACCCCAAAACATTGAAGTAGACAGCGACAATGAATCCGACATCACCCCAGAGGAGGAACAAGAAGAGCCGGAACAAGAAGAGGTTACTGCTGCGGATGACCTGTCAATGCTTGACCGATTACGTCAAGGTGGCCTTGCACATGTTGATGCCAATGAACCCTATGATCCCATCATTGATTATAGTGATGATGATGATTATGCATTTATTGATGATACTGATCAAGATTATTAGTAGTGTCAGGTATTCAATTTTTTTATGTTGTACTTGATGATGATACACTTAAGTGATATACATATTATTATTCATGTCGGTACTTTTTTTATGTTGTACTAATTTCGTTTATTCTTTGTCATGGCAGGTGTTGAAAGATGGTGGGCGCTGGTCGGGAGCGCGCCGAGGCCCCTTCTTCGTCGGCGCGTGGTGCGAGGTCTTCCATTCCACACGCACCTCTCCGCCGAGAGTTGCTGGATAGTATGGCGACACCGCCGGGCCCTTCTTCGTTGACCGCGGTGCCCAGCAGGGGACGAGGTAAGAAGAAGAGAGGAGGTGGAGCACGTGGTCGCGGGAGAGGAGGTAGGGTGACTCTTACAGCGCCTTCCTCGCCACCGCCCCCAGCTGTTTCACCCGAGCACGTGACTGCTAGGGTGGACTCGTCTGAGGAGGAGGCTGCACGGACTCTGGTCCACGAGTCTTCGGCCCACGAGCCTCGGGTCGACGGGCCTTCGGCCAACGAGACCCCGGAGGAGCACACGTCTGGATGGGGTACCTGGTCGGGTCAGCCTGAGCATGGCGGGGAGCCGACTGGCCATGCTGATGATGGCGGGGAGCCGACTGATGAGGAGGGGGAGGAGGGGGCAACGTCTACCAGCGTGGTGCTACACGGCTCCCGTCCGTGCCGGTGACCCGCGAGCAGAGGTGGTTGATTTTCCCTGATGGGGAGAGGTACGTAAGTGCATTTAATATTTTTGTACCTTCTGCATTCACGTTTCTTCAAATAACTAATGTGTTGGCCTTGTCATGCTACAGGGGTTGGGACCACCATCATAGTGTCCGCCGGCCCAACTCCGTCCTTGGAGTTCTTTGCCGGCAAAACTTCCCGGGGTTTGTCACGTTGCCTGGTGAGGGTCGGCTTCCAGAGCTTGGATTGAGCTGGGAGCACTACGTGGCTGCCCCGGCCCCGCCGGATGAGATTATCGACGGTGTCGTGTGCGACACGAGGGCAGACATGGTGATCAGAAAGTTCTGGGTAATTTCTCCTTTACACATTTAAAAATCTTCAACTAGCTAGTTATTAATTGTACTAATCAATATTGTCTCATTTGATTGCAGACATTCTACAGGTGTGAGGAGGGATACGAGGAGGACGCGGCACATGTTATCGAGAACGTCTGCAAGCGCCTACTCCAGAACTTACGGCACGAGGCTCGGGTGCAGGCTGTTCGAGACTACTACGCCTTGCGTGGTATCAAGAAGACCAAGCCGGCGTGCCGCGATAAGTTCCTGAGTAAGGAGCAGTACATGAAGGTAATTCTTAAGGCCTTCTCTACTTAAGTTCCTTCATTTAGTAATTCTTAGCCGTAGCGCTCAAGTTTCTATTTGCTAACTTAGGCGCCTCCGAGATGGTGTGCGGATCGGATGGATTGTTGGGAGGTGTTGGTCGATGAGTGGTGCTCAAAACAATGGCTAGCCCTCCACAACGAGGCCAAGGACAAATGTGCCCAAATGGAAGGTGTGCCACACCATCAAGGCAGCTCCAACTTATATCAGTTCGGGCGCAACTGGGTATGTGGTTTGCTTCATGATTCATGCAATTCATTCATCATGCTAGCTTGAGACCTTTAATTACTAATTTTCATTGTTTCTCTCTTTGAGGCACGCTACAATAAGGCGGATAAGGTGCCAGAGGTGTACGACCTGTATGCCATGGCCCACACTGCCTCTTTCAAGAAAGTCAAGGCTTTCTCTCAGTCTGACCTCGATGATGCAAACAACTTCACCAACATCTCCTCCCACAACAAGCTCGTGAGATATAGAGATGAGGGGAAGGTGAGGAAAGGGGAGGACTTTAACCCGAGCCAGGGTCCCATTGATCCAGAGCTGGTGATGATATCTGGTGGCGGGAGGTCCCATGGCTCCATAGCCATTGGAGATGGACTTATCCGTTGTCCTAGCACTCTCCCGGAGATCAAGGCGCGCCAGTCGAGCTCCGCTCCTGAGATAAGGCCTCGTGAACGGCCAGTGCAACTCGCCATCAAGGTTAGTGATACGTACTCAGTTATCTTTCTCCATTACATTGTGTGCGCTTCCATCAATGATTACAAATGGTCATGTGAGTGGTGTTGCAGGCTGCTATACAGAGTGAGAGATAGAACGGAGAAACTTCTGGCGGAGGCGGCGGAGAGGCAGCGGGAGTTGGAGGAGAGGACGACAAAGATGATGGAGGAGGAGAGGGCACGGAATGACATGCAGGCAAGGGCCATGTACGAGCTCCTTGTGGTAAGTTTCTTCTGCAGATTAGCCAAAACATTCATGTAGTGTTTGTCTCATTACTAACTAGTATGACTGAGTCGTCAAAACCAAATGTGCAGTCTGTGTGCGAGAAGACAGGTCAGACCGCTCCGCCGATGCCAGTGATTGCCCCTGGGACCACGGTGAGTTTTATTTGAATGGACATTACTTGCTAGTCTTAACATTTGAGTGTCATCATGCTAACAAGACATTGGAAATGATCTTTGGTGCAGCGTAACTCCAGACAAGCATCGCACGATCCTTCTCCAGCTACCGACACGAGCCACCCCGCTCCTACACCTCCTAGATCTTGGTAAGTTTATCTAGTGTTTTGCTTAACACATGCATAAAGACCTAAACTTAGCTTTATTTCCTCCAATGCTTACCATAATGACCTAGACTTAGCTTCTTCTCCTCCAAAATGACTAAATAAGCTTACTGACCTCCAAAACCATCCATTTTACCTAAGTTAGCTCTAAAACGATCTGTACTTAGCTTACTTATGTCAAAAATTGCATAATTAGCTTAGTTAGCTCATAGACGATCCATTTTACCTAAGTTAGCTCTAAAATGACCCATTTTACCTAGGTTAGCTTATAAATGATCCAGTTCATCCAAGTTAGCTCAAAAATGACCCATTTTACCTAGATTAGCTCCTAAATGATCCATTTTACCTACGTTAGCTTTAAAATGACCCATTTCACCTAGGTTAACTCCAAAATGACCCATCTTACCTAGGTTATCTCATAAACGATCCATTTCAACTAATTTAGCTCATAAACGATCCATTTCACCAAGTTAGCTAAAAACGATCCATTTCACCTAAATTAGCTCTTAAATGATCCATTTCACCTAAGTTAGCTCAAAAAGATCCATTTCAACTAAATTAGCTCATAAATGATCCATTTCACCTAAGTTAGCTCAAAAACGATCCATTTCAGCTAAGTTAGCTCATAAATGATCCATTTCACCTAAGTTAACTAAAAAACGATCCATTTCACCTTAGTTACCTCAAAAACGATCCATTTGACCTTAGTTAGCTCATAAACGACCCATTTCAACTAAGTTAGCTCATAAATGATCCATTTCACCTTAGCTAGCTCATAAACGACCCATTTCAACTTAGTTAGCTCATATATGATCCATTTCACGTAAGTTAGCTCATAAATGACATACTCTTCTTGTTCTAGTCTTCTTCTTGTTCTACTCTTCTTGTTCTAGTCTTCTTCTTGTTCTACTCTTCTTGTTCTAACTTTCTTATTTTTCATTTTGCAGATTTCATTCACTTGACGAAAGCTTGCATAGATGGAGTGCTCCTTATCCCTTTCTCTGTTTCTTTTGTATCATTGAACTATGCATGTATCGTTGGATGAAACTATTGTAATATATATGGTTGGATGCCTCTATGTTGAACTTGTTATGTATGATGGAACTATGCATGTAATATATATGGTTGGATGATGAAGTTATGTGTTGGATATCTTATATGTTTGCTCTGTAATGGCCTTTTGAAATATATCTATATATGTCATATATATTTGTGATGAAATTGTTGGATTTAATAAAAAAACAGATAAAAGAGCCAATATGCAGGCTCTTTGCCGTCCGCCACCGACGGCAACGGGCTCTTTGCCGTCCGCCGCGGACGGCAAAGAAGACACGTGGCATCCAGCTGTGCTTCCTTGGAGCTGACCCATTTGGTCAGTTTGCCTACAGTGGCAGACGGCAAAGACTTTGCCATCAGTGGCAGACGGCAAAGAACCTGCACTTTGCCATCAGTGGCAGACGGCAAAGAACCTGCCATGTAGTGACGTGTAGATGACATCATACGGCGGACGGCAAAGACACTAGAAATTTTGCCGTCAGCGGCGGACGGCAAAGGCCTGCCGTTAGCCACTTAACGGACTGACAGCGCAATTATTGCCGTCCGCTCTCTTTGCCGTCCGCCGCAGACGGCAAAGGGCCTTTGCCGTCAGCCGCCAGGAAGCAGACGGCAAAGTAGCTGTTTACCGTAGCCTACTTTGCCGGAGCCTTTTGCCATCCGCCGTTCATGCCTTTGCCGTCCGCCGTGGCAGACGGCAAAATAGCTGATTCCTGTAGTGTCAATAGATATCAGTGTGAGCGAGTAGGGATTTCCATGCAACGGATGCACTAGAGCTATAAGTATATGAAAACTCAAAAAGAAACTAAGTGGGTGTGCATCCAACTTGCTTGCTCACGAAGACCTAGGGCAATTTGAGGAAGCCAATCATTGGAATATACAAGCCAAGTTCTATAATGAAAAATTCCCACTAGTATACGAAAGTGATAACATAGGAGACTCTCTATTATGAAGATCATGGTGCTACTTTGAAGCACAAGTGTGGTAAAAGGATAGTAGCATTGTCCCTTCTCTCTTTTTCTCTCATTTTTTATTTGGGCTTCTTTGGCCTCCTTTTTTTATTTTTACTTTTCATCCGGAGTCTCATCCCGACTTGTGGGGGAATCATAGTCTCCATCATCCTTTCCTCACTTGGGACAATGTTCTAATAATGATGATCATCACACTTTTATTTTCTTACAACTCAAGAATTACAACTCGATACTTAGAACAAGATATGAATCTATATGAATGCCTCCGGCGGTGTACCGGGATATGCAATGACTCATGAGTGACATGTATGGAAGAATTATGAATGGTGGCTTTGCCACAAATACAATGTCAACTACATGATCATGCAAAGCTATATGACAATGATGGAGCGTGTCATAGTAAACGGAACGGTGGAAAGTTGCATGGCAATATATCTTGGAATCGCTATGGAAATGCCATGATAGGTAGGTATGGTGTTTGTTTTGAGGAAGGTATATGGTGGGTGTATGATACCGGCGAAAGGTGCGCGGTATTAGAGAGGCTAGCAATGGTGGAAGGGTGAGAGTGCGTATGATCCATGGACTCAACATTAGTCATAAAGAACTCATATACTTATTGCAAAAATCTACAAGTTATCAAAGCAAAGTATTACGTGCATGCTCCTAGGGGGATAGATTTGTAGGAAAAGACCATCGCTCGTCCCCGACCGCCACTCGTAAGGAAGACAATCAATAAATAAATCATGCTCCGACTTCATCACACAACGGCTCACCATACGTGCATGCTACGGGAATCACAAACTATAACACAAGTATTTCTCAAATTCACAACTACTCAACTAGCATGACTCTAATATCACCATCTCCATATCTCAAAACAATTATCAAGTATCAAACCTCTCTTAGTTTTAAACACACTCATAAGAGAGTTTTATTATTAATCTTGAATGCCTAGCATATTAGGATTATTTAGGAAAATTACCATGCTATTTAAGACTCTCAAAATAATCTCAGTGAAGCATGAGAGATCAATAGTTTCTATAAAACAAATCCACCACCGTGCTCTAAAAGATATAAGTGAAGCACTAGAGCAAAACTATATAACTCAAAAGATATAAGTGAAGCACATAGAGTATTCTAATAATTTCTGAATCATGTGTGTCTCTCTCAAAAGGTGTGTACAGAAAAGATGATTGTGGTAAACTAAAAAGCAAATACTCAAATCATACAAGACACTCCAAGCAAAACACATATCATGTGGTGAATAAAAATATAGCTCCAAGTAAAGTTACCGATAGAAGTAGACGAAAGAGGGGATGCCTTCCGGGGCATCCCCAAGCTTTGGCTTTTATGTGTCCTTAGATTATCTTGGGGGTGACATGGGCATCCCCAATCTTAGGCTCTTGCCACTCCTTGTTCCATAATCCATCAAATCCTTACCCGAAACTTGAAAACTTCACAACACAAAACTTAAAGTAGAAAATCTCGTGAGCTCCGTTAGCGAAAGAAAACAGAAGACCACTTCAAGGTACTGTAATGAACTCATTCTTTATTTATATTGGTGTTAAACCTACTATATTCCAACTTCTCTATGGTTTATAAACTATTTTACAAGCCATATATTCATCAAAATAAGCAAACCACACACGAAAAACAGAATTTGTCAAAAATAGAACATTCTGTAGTAATCTGTAGCTAGCGCAAGATCTGGAACCCCAAAAATTCTAAAATAAATTGCTGGACGTGAGTAATTTATCTATTAATTATCTGAAAAAATAATTAACTAAATACCACTTTCCAAATAAAATGGCAGCATTTCTCGTGAGCGCTAAAGTTTCTATTTTTTACAGCAAGATTAACAAGACTTTCCCCAAGTCTTCCCAACGGTTCTACTTGGCACAAGCACTAATTAAACACAAAAAACACAACCAAAATAGAGGACAGATAAATTATTTATTACTAAACCTGAGCAAAAAGAAAGGAATAAAAATATAATTGGGTTGCCTCCCAACAAGCGCTATCGTTTAACGCCCCTAGCTAGGCATAAAAAACAAGGATAGATCTAGGTATTGCCATCTTTGGTTTTAGGGAAGAAAAGAGCAAACTTGCTATCTATGGAATTAATCTTTCTATTTTGATAAAGCACATGGCCATTGATGGTAGAAGAAAGATTAAGTATGTTACGGAAATTTGTATCTAAGCTAGCCTTCATCTCTTTGATCGATTCATTTTGGTAAGAGAGCAAAAGAGATGTAGATTCAACTTTCTCATTCATGGGGTGCCCAAATATGGTTTTCATCTTCTCATAAGTGTCTACGGCATCCCCTTCAAGAAATCCTTCTTCAAATATAGAATCTAAGACATGCTTAAAAGAAGAAGGAAGGGCAATATAAAAGCTTTTTAAGTAAATTTCAATTTGGTATTGAGGCACATAGCTAGCCCTGATCCTTAATAGTCTATACCAAGAATCTTTCAAAGATTCATCCAGTAAATAACGAAAAATTCCGGAATCATCTTCATCAAAATTATTAAGATTCTCATTGATAACTTCGGTAGGTTTTTCCATAGTATCCTTTATAAGCTTAGCGAGAATAGAAGGGTTGTCCAAAGTACTAAAACTCGGGAGAGAACCCCCAACCCTTTTTGATTCAGACATGGAGGAAGAAAGGCGAGCGAGAAAAAGAAAGGGCGGATAAAACGGCAAGGGTGAAGTGGGGGAGAGGAAAACGAGAGGCAAATGGCAAATAGTGTAATGCGGGAGATAAGGGTTTGTGATGGGTACTTGGTATGTTGACTTTTGCGTAGACCTCCCCAGCAACGGCGCCAGAAATCCTTCTTGCTACCTCTTGAGCACTTGCGTTGGTTTTCCCTTGAAGAGGAAAGGGTGGTGCAGCAAAGTAGCGTAAGTATTTCCCTCAGTTTTTGAGAACCAAGGTGTCAATCCAGTAGGAGGCCACGCGCGAGTCCCTCGCACCTACACAAAACAAATAAATCCTCGCAACCAACGCGATAAGGGGTTGTAAATCCCTACACGGTCACTTACGAGAGTGAGATCTGATAGATATGATAAGATAATATTTTTGGTATTTTTATGATAAAGATGCAAAGTAAAATAAAAGCAATGAAAATAACTAAGTATTGGAAGATTAATATGATGAAGATAGACCCGGGGGCCATAGGTTTCACTAGTGGCTTCTCTCAAGAGCATAAGTATTTTACGGTGGGTGAACAAATTACTATTGAGCAATTGACAGAATTGAGCATAGTTTTGAGAATATCTAGGTATGATCATGTATATAGGCATCACGTCCGAGACAAGTAGACCGACTCCTGCCTGCATCTACTACTATTACTCCACACATCGACCGCTATCCAGCATGCATCTAGAGTATTAAGTTCAAGAGAACAGAGTAACGCTTTAAGCAAGATGACATGATGTAGAGGGATAAACTCATGCAATATGATGAAAACCCCATCTTGTTATCCTCGATGGCAACAATACAATATGTGCCTTGCTGCCCCTACTGTCACTGGGAAAGGACACCGCAAGATTGAACCCAAAGCTAAGCACTTCTCCAATTGCAAGAAAGATCAATCTAGTAGGCCAAACCAAACTGATAATTCAAAGAGACTTGCAATGATAACCAATCATACATAAAAGAATTCAGAGAAGATTAAAATATTGTTCATAGATAAACTTGATCTTAAACCCACAATTCATCGGTCTCAACAAACACACTGCAAAAGAAGATTACATCTAATAGATCTCCACAAGAGAGGGGGGGAACTTTGTATTGAGATCCAAAAAGGGAGAAGAAGACATCTAGCTAATAACTGTAGACCCGAAGGTCTGAGGTAAACTACTAACACTTCATCGGAGAGGCTATGGTGTTGACGTAGAAGCCCTACGTGATCGATGCCCCCTCCGGCGGAGCTCCGGAACAGACCCCAAGATGGGATCTCGTGGATACAGAAAGTTACGATGGTGGAATTAGGGTTTTGGCTCCGTATTTGATCGTTTGGGGGTACGTAGGTATATATAGGAGGAATGAGTACGTCGGTGGAGCAACAGGGGGCCCATGAGGGTGGAGGGCGCGCCTGGGAGGGGGGTAGGCGTGCCCCCTACCTCGTGGCCTCCCTGTTGGTTGCTTGACATAGGGTCCAAGTCTCCTTGATCTTGTTCATTCCAAAAATCATGTTCCCGAAGGTTTCATTCCGTTTGGACTCCGTTTGATATTCCTTTTCTTCGCAACCCTAAAATAGGCGAAAAAACAGCAATTCTGGGCTGGGCCTCCGGTTAATAGATTAGTCCCAAAAATAATATAAAAGTGTATAATAAAGCCCAATAATGTCCAAAACAGAAGATAATATAGCATGGAGCAATCAAAAATTATAGATACGTTAGAGACGTATCGCTAATCCTGTGTTATCATGTGTTTACGCTTTCTGTACTTTGTGCTTGTTTTCATTTCTTCATGAAGACCATGCTCATGATCTGTTATGTTTACTTCTGATTACTTATTCCGCTGCAAGTAGTTCTTCACTCAGGAATTTCCTCACCTTGAAATTCCTTAGTGAAGAATTCATAAAAATTGCCTATTCACCCCCTCTAGTCGATATAACGCACTTTCAATTGGTATCAGAGCAAGGTACTCCCTTGTTCCATGTGATTTTGGTTTAACCGCCTAGAGTTTTAGTTATGTCGACCGCAGGTATGATCAAGGTTTCTGCTGGGTGTCCTACCTTCGATGGGACGGACTACCCCTACTGGAAGAATAAGATGCGCATGCATCTTGAGGCAATTGATAACAATCTCTGGTACGTTGTGGAGTCCAAGGTCAATGAGGGAGTCTCAACACAGCGTGACTCTCGAGTTGACGTTCTTCGAAATCTCTTCAACCGCTTCAAAAGACTCGACAATGAAAATGTTCAGCAAACCTTCGATCGCCTCACTGACATCTCAAATGAGCTTCAAGCACTTGGTGCCACTGATATCACCGACCATGAGGTGGTGAAGAAATTGCTGAGATCGCTTGATTCCTCATTTGATACCTTGGCATTGATCATACAAGAACATGGAGACTATAAGTCACTTGATCCCGCCGATATCCTCGAGAGACTAAACACTCATGAGTTCCAGCTTGCTGAGAAGAGAGATCTCTATGGACCAAGCTATGGTAGATCTCGGGCTCTGAAGGCCAAGGCAGTGTCTGAATCTGAAGGTGAAGATTCTGACAGCAGCCTTGGTGACCCTAAGGAACTGAGCCAGGAGCTAGCTATGCTCGTGAGGAAGTTCCAAAAGTTCTCAAGACGTGGTCGCTTTGGTAAATCCCCAAGAGGTGGTGACTTGAGAATAGATTCCTTGTCCCATGATTACAAGAAGAGACTCTGCCACAAATGCAAGAAGCCTGGACACTACATTCAAGATTGTCCTCAGTGGGAAAAGGGGTCAAAGAAGAAGAAGTACAAGGATTACAGTTCTGATGATTCAAAGAAGAAGAAGAAATCTTCAAAGTCCTCATCATCAAAACCTTCAAGGTCCTCATCTCAAAAGAAGAGCAGCTCCAAGAAGGCTCGGGCGTTCATTGGCAAGGAAATGGACTCTGAGGCTGAATCTGAGGAAAATGAGGAAGAGGAGGAATCTGAGGAGTCCGACTCTGGTGTGGCGAGCCTAGCCCTCACTACCGCGTTCGTCAGCAAGTCCATCTTCAGCTCTGAAGAAAAGGACCTCCCCAACACTACTGATGGCGGTGATGAGGACTACGCTCCCACCTATTGCTTCATGGCAAAAGGCTCAAAGGTACTCAAATATCCCTCCTCTGAATCTAGTGAGGATAAATCTGATGAAAACCTCAGACCCAGCTATTCTAAACTTGCTAAGATTGTTGTGAAACTACAAAAGGCTCTTGAAAAGGTTCAAAACATGCTAGATAAAAGCGATGATATGTTGGGCGAGGAAATGGATAGCACTAAAATTTTGACTGAAAATCTTTAGAGACTTCAGTCCAAGTTTGACAATCTTCAAGGTCAGCATAACACTCTCCTATCTGATCATGAGAAGCTTTCTTATGAATTTCTTCAAAGAAAGAAAGATCTTGAGCAGTTAAGAGTGAGTTATGAAGATCTTCAGAAGGAGTGTGATTCATTACTTACTCAACAGATCAGCGCTACTCAGGATGAATTTATTCCTCCATGTTTGAAGTGCATTGAACGTGAAACTGCTAATTCTTCACCTGAATGCTCAAATACTTCCATTGCTGCAAATTCTTCAACTGCCTCTGCTATCACTAATTCCTCATCTGAGGACATTGCTAGTATCACTGATGATGCATGGTTGAAGGAATTGTATATGACAGGCATGTACAAAAGCCTCAAAGGGCATCAGGCTCTTTGTGACGTGCTTAAAAAGCAGATCCTCAGCAAGAACCCTAGGAAAGAGGGTATTGCCTTTGAGAGGAAACTTAATGCTGATGGGACCTACTAGAAACCTGAGCAGTATCCCAAAACCTCATGGGTTGCTGCAAAGGGACTTTCAATGGATCCATCTACTTTATCTGGCTTTACATGTGAATCTTCATATTCTTCTGATGAGTCATTTGACTCCAATTATAAACTGTTCAAAAATCAGAATGGTGAAGTATTTTCTAGATATGTTGGCACTAACTGCAGGAATGGTTCTCCTATGAAGAAAATTTAGGTTCCCCAAAGGTGCCTTGAAAATCTTTAGGTGAATGTCATCATGACACCACCTGTGAAGAATAGGAACCCCAGATCAAATTCTTCATATGGACCAAATTCCTCAAAAGGATCAAAGTCCTCATATGAACATCATCGTGCTAACCCGTCTATTTCGCAGGGAAGATCTAAGGATTATGGATATGTGCATTATTCTTCAAATTATTATGTTCATAAGTCCTTGAAGAATTTCTCTCCTTGCTCCTATACTTACCCTAACCCCTCTTATGTGAAACGAAGTGGATTGGCATCTATGCCACCTTTCTCTTATGGAGCTCGCAGAATGATGAACTCTATGCCACCCCTCCAGATGTGGGTGGTGAAGAAAAAGAACTAACCTCTTATGCAGGGTCAGGTCTCCAGATGAACTTAATCGTCTGAAGAATTTGCTGGAGACCTGAATTTGCTTGAAAGGACGCAAGCTAATCATGAAGAAATGAATTTTCATTTCTCACGTCCTCATTCTGTTTTATCTGTTCTATTGCTTGATGAAATTGATACCATATTCTTCACTGGTGAAGTATATGAGTTCGTAAGTTGCACTAATTCATCTGCAGGATGATCAACCCAAAGCCACTGAGTGGGTCCTCGATAGTGGATGTACAAATCACATGACTGGTGACAGGAGCTTATTGATGGACTCTTCTTTATCTCCATCGCATCTGAAGCATATCACCTACACTGACAAAGGCAAAAGCAAGGTATTGGGTCTAGGTAAGGTTGCAATCTCAAAGGATCGACACATGGACAAAGTCATGCTTGTCGAGTCCTTAGGGTTCAACCTCATGTCTGTCTCAATGCTTTGTGATCTTGATATGGTTGTTGTCTTTGGCAAGTATCGTTGTGTTGTGATCATGGAAGCTGACAATTCCAAAGTCTTCGAAGGCTTTAGGAGTGGAGATTTGTATATTGTTGATTTCTCTACAGGACCACAACCTGCTACATGTCTACTTGCAAAAGCTTCAGAAGGCTGGCTATGTCATCGATGACTTGGTCATGCTGGCATGAGGAATTTGCACACGCTCGCAAAGAATAAGCATGTCATTGGCATTGAAAATGTCAAATTCCTCAAGGATCACTTATGCGGAGCCTGTGAAGCTGGAAAAATGACCAAGGCCAAGCATCCAGCGAAGACTATCATGACTACTACTCGACCATTTGAATTATTTCACATGGATCTCTTTGGCCCTACTCACTATGCCACATTTACTAATGCTGCATCCTTATATGGCTTTGTCATTGTTGATGATTATTCTCGATATACATGGGTCCATATCATCACTTCCAAAACTGAAGTGCAGGAAGTCTCCAAACGATTTTCATCGAGGGCTCAACCAACTTTGGTGTGAAGATCAAGCACATCAAAAGTGATAATGGAACTGAGTTCAAGAACACTGGTCTTGATGACTATCTTGATGAACTTGGTATTACTCATGAGTTATCTGATCCTTATACTCCTCAGCAAAATGGCGTCATAGAACGCAAGAACAGGACTCTTGTTGAGATGCCCGCACTATGCTTGATGAGTACAAGACGCCTCCTCGCTTTTGGCCTGAGGCAATTGATATTGCGTGCCACATCATCAATGGGGTATATCTTCACAAATTATTCAAGAAGACTGCATATGAACTCCTCACTGACAAGAAACCCAATGTGAGTTATTTGAAAGTCTTCGGTGCTAAATGCTGGATTAGAGATCCTCATCACAGTTCCAAATTTGCACCGAAAGCACATGAAGGTTTTATGCTCGGTTTTGATAAGGACTCGCACACCTACAGAGTCTTCAACACCTGTTATCACAAGGTTGTTGAAACTGTAGATGTGCGGTTCGATGAAACTAATGGCTCGCAAAGAGAGCACCTACCTCCTGTGACAAATGAAATAGCTCCTAAGGAATCTATTAAGTTCAAGGCTACTGAGGATGTCATTCCTACTGAAGAATCTGCTGAAGAAGTGATTCCAGAACATGAAGTACGTCATGCTGATGCACCTGAGGAAAATGGTGCTGAAGAAAATGCTGATCAAATTCCTCAACGACAACCCGCTCATCCTCGCGTTGCAAATGAAGTGCAAATTGAGAAAATCATCAGCGACATCAACATTTCAGGTCCTCTCACACGCTCAAGAGCTTCACATTTATCTAACTTTTGTGGGCACTTTGCTTTCGTCTCTATCACAGAGCCCACTAAGGTAGATGAAGCATTTCTGGAGCCTGAGTGGATTCAAGCTATGCAAGAGGAGTTACATCAATTCGAGCTCAACAACATCTTGGAACTGGTCAAACATCCAGATCATCGCAAGCACAATATCATCAGCACAAAGTGGATCTACCGCAACAAGCAAGATGAAAATGGCCTTGTTGTGAGGAATAAGGCACGGCTTGTAGCTCAAGGCTACACACAGGTTGAAGGAATTGATTTCGATGAAACTTTTGCGCCTGTTGCTAGACTTGAAGCTATTCTCATATTACTTGCTTATGCTAACCATCATGATATCATCTTATATCAAATGGATGTGAAAAGTGCATTCCTCAATGGTAAGCTTGAGGAAGAAGTATATGTTGCTCAACCCCCAGGTTTTCAAGATCCAAAGCATCCTAACAAAGTCTTCAGACTCAATAAGGCCCTCTATGGCCTCAACCAGGCCCCATGGGCGTGGTATGATACTTTGAAGGAATTCCTCATGAAGAAAGTCTTCAAACCCGGTTCACTTGACCCAACTCTTTTCACTAAATCTTATGATGGTGAATTGTTTGTGTGCCAAATTTATATTGATGATATCATTTTTGGCTGTACTGACCAATGTTACGATGAATTTGCCTATATGATGAGTGAAGAATATCAAATGTCTATGATGGGAGAATTGAAATTCTTCTTAGGTCTTCAGATTCGCCAACAGCGCAATGGCATATTCATATCTCAGGAGAAATACCTCAAGGATGTACTGAGGAAATTCGACATGCAAGATGGCAAAGGAGTCAAAATCCCTATGCCCACAAATGGTCATCTATGCACTGATGAAAATGGTATTGACTTCGATCAAAAGGTATACCACTCCATGATTGGTTCTTTATTGTACTTATGTGCATCTAGGCCATATATTATGCTTAGTGTTTGCATGTGTGCCCAATTTCAAGCTACACTGAAGGAATCACACCATAAGGCTGTGAAGTATATTCTTCGATATCTAGCTCACACACCAACACTTGGATTATGGTACCCCAAGGGCTCGGTTTTTCATCTCATTGGATATTCAGACTCTGACTATGCTGGTGATCGTGTGGACCGCAAGTCAACATCTGGCACATGCCATTTCCTCGGACGATCCTTGGTCTGTTGGTCCTTGAAGAAACAGAACTGCGTATCACTGTCTACTGCTGAAGCTGAGTACATTGCTGCTGGTTCTTGCTGTGCTCAACTACTATGGATGAAGCAAACTCTCAAGGACTATGGAGTCAATGTGAAGAATGTGACACTCTATTGTGACAATGAGAGTGCCATCAAGATTGCTCATAACCCAGTTCAGCACTCGGAGACAAAGCACATTCAGATTCGTCATCATTTTCTTCGTGATCATGTGTTGAAGGGCGACATCTCTATTGAGCATGTGAGGACTGAAGAACAGCTAGCCGATATCTTCACTAAGCCCTTAGATGAGAAGAGATTTAGCAAGTTGCGGTGTGAGCTAAATATCCTAGAATCTTCAAATGTTCTTTAAAAAGGACACTCGTCCTAACACTTATGCAAAATTGATGACTTAGATGTGCAACACATGAAGAAACGTTTTTCTTCAATCAATGAAGAATAACACTCTAAGTGTGAAGAAATTAACGGAGAATTTGATTCTCAGAACCCTACGACAATTGTGCGCGGTGTCTCAAATCATTGTTCATATACGGTGGGTCACTCCACCACAAAATGTTGAAAATCTTTAATTGAGTTGTTCCTTGGTTCCTTGAAATTCCTCTGTTGTTTTTCAACTTGCTTTGTCTTCACCATTTCCGTCGTTTTTCTTCATTGGCTATATGTCCTCTACAGCATTCACTTATTGCTATTTCTTCAAGTTGCTTGTTCTGCTAAGTGAATGTGATCGGACCCTTTCCCCCTCTATGCTAAACTCAACCCAGTCTATTCACAAATTCTTCATGTGCGTTCTATTTGAATCTCGTTCAAAATCTTCACTGTGTCCTTGTCAGCTGAAGAAATTGTGAACGGAACTTTAAAACCTATCTTATCTAAATTTTCGGCTTTGCCGCTCAAACCGTTTTGCATTCTATGCGATGTTTATCTTTTCACCCGTGATCATCACCTCTATATACGTGGGTGACACATGTCAAGCGAACGAGAAAGGTCAGGGGCACGTTCGTCCTATTTCCTCGGGCGAGCGGTTTTTCACTTCGGCTATAAATACCCCTCTCCCTTCCTCACTTCACTTTTACTCCGCTCGATCTCACTCCCTTGCTCGAGCTCCTCAACCCTAGCGCCGTGATACGTCTCCAACGTATCTATATTTTTTGATTGCTCCATGCTATATTATCTTCTATTTTGGATGTTTATGGGCTTTATTATACACTTTTATATCATTTTTTGGACTAACCTATTAACCCAGAGCCCAGTGCTAGTGCCAGTTTATGTTTTTTTTCTTGTTTTAGAATATCGCAGAAAAGGAAAACCAAACCGAGTCCAATTGACCTAAAACTTCACGGAACTTATTTTTGAATCAGAAGAAGCCCGGAAGACTTGGAGTGCATGTCAGGGGATCTACGAGGAGGCCACGAGGTAGGGGGGCGCGCCCACCCCCCCTAGGGCACGCCCTCCACCCTCGTGGGCCCCTCGTGGCCCCCTGACGTACTTCTTCCGCCTATATATCTCCATATACCCTAAAAACAACGGGGAGCACAATAGATCGGGAGTTCCGCCGCCAGAAGCCTCTGTAGCCACCGAAAGCCAATCTAGACCCGTTCCGGCACCCTGCCGGAGGGGGCAATCCCTCTCCGGTGGCCATCTTCATCATCCCAGTGCTATCCATGACGAGGAGGGAGTAGTTCTCCCTCGGGCCTGAGGGTATGGACCAGTAGCTATGTGTTTGATCTCTCTCTCTCTCGTGTTCTGGAGGTGATACGATCTTGATGTATCGCGAGCTTTGCTATTATAGTTGGATCTTATGATGTTTTCTCCCCCCCCCCTCTACTCTCTTGTAATGGATTGAGTTTTGTTGAGGAACGTAGTAATTTCAAAAAAAAATCCTACGCACATGCAAGATCATGGTGATGCATAGCAACGAGAGGGGAGAGTGTTGTCCACGTACCCTCATAGACCGAAAGCGGAAGCATTAGCACAACGCGGTTGATGTAGTCGTACGTCTTCACGATCCGACCGATCAACTAGCGAATGCACGGCACCTCCGAGTTCTGCACACGTTCAACTCGATGACGTCCCTCAAACTCCGATCCAGCCGAGTGTTGAGGGAGAGTTTCGTCAGCACGACGGCGTGGTGACGATGATGATGTTCTACCGATGTAGTGCTTCGCCTAAGCACCGCTACGATATGATCGATGTGGATTATGGTGGAGGGGGGCACCGCACACGGCTAAGAGATCAAGAGATCAATTGTTGTGTCTTTGGGGTGCCCCCTGCCCCGTATATAAAGGAGTGGAGGAGGGGGAGGGCCGGCCCTCTCTATGGCGCGCCCTAGGGGAGTCCTACTCCCACCGGGAGTAGGATTCCCCCTTTCCTAGTAGAACTAGGAGCCCTTCCAAGTAGTAGGAGTAGGAGGGAAGGAAAGGGAAGGGACAAAGAGAAGGAATGAAGGGAGCGCCCCCCTCCCTAGTCCAATTCGGACAAGCCAATGGGGAGGGGTGCGGCCACCCTTTGAGGCCTTTCTCTCCTTTCCCGTATGGCCCATTAAGGCCCAATACGAATTCCCGTAACTCCCCGGTACTTCCGAAAATACCCGAATCACTCGGAACCTTTCCGATGTCCGAATATAGTCGTCCAATATATCGATCTTTACGTCTCAACCATTTCGAGACTCCTCATCATGTCCCCGATCTCATCTAGGACTCCGAACTCCTTCGGTACATCAAAACACATAAACTCGTAATATAACTGTCATCGAACTTTAAGCGTGCGGACCCTACGGGTTCGAGAACTACGTAGACATGACCGAGACACATCTCCGGTCAATAACCAATAGCGGAACCTGGATGCTCATATTGGCTCCTACATATTCTACGAAGATCTTTATCGGTCAAACCGCATAACAACATACGTTGTTCCCTTTGTCATCGGTATGTTACTTGCCCGAGATTCGATCATCGTTATCTCAATACCTAGTTCAATCTCGTTACTGGCAAGTCTCTTTACTCGTTTCGTAACACATCATCCCGCAACTAGCTCATTAGTTGCAATGCTTGCAAGGCTTATAGTGATGTGCATTACCAAGTGGGCCCAGAGATACCTCTCCGATAATCGGAGTGACAAATCCTAATCTCGAAATACGCCAACCCAACAAGTACCTTTGTACACACCTGTAGAGCACCTTTATAATCACCCAGTTACGTTGTGACGTTTGGTAGCACACAAAGTGTTCCTCCGGTAAACGGGAGTTGCATAATCTCATAGTCATAGGAACATGTATAAGTCATGAAGAAAGCAATAGCAACAAACTAAACGATCAAGTGCTATGCTAACGGAATGGGTCAAGTCAATCACATCATTCTCTAATGATGTGACCCCGTTAAACAAATGACAACTCATGTCTATGGCTAGGAAACTTAACCATCTTTGATTCAACGAGCTAGTCAAGTAGAGGCATACTAGTGACATACTGTTTGCCTATGTATTCACACATGTATTACGTTTTGGGTTAATACAATTCTAGCATGAATAACATTTATCATGATATAAGGAAATAAATGATAACTTTATTATTGCCTCTAGGGCATATTTCCTTCAAGTTTTCCCTTTGAAGTTATCTTATCGGATTGAGTGCTAAATGATCAATAGCAACAAACTAAACGATCAAGTGCTATGCTAACGGAATGGGTCAAGTCAATCACATCATTCTCTAATGATGTGACCCCGTTAATCAAATGACAACTCATGTCTATGGCTAGGAAACTTAACCATCTTTGATTCAACGAGCTAGTCAAGTAGAGGCATACTAGTGACATACTGTTTGTCTATGTATTCACACATGTATTACGTTTCCGGTTAATACAATTCTAGCATGAATAATAAACATTTATCATGATATAAGGAAATAAATGATAACTTTATTATTGCCTCTAGGGCATATTTCCTTCAAGTTTTCCCTTTGAAGTTATCTTATCGGATTGAGTCTTTAAAGATTTGAGAACACTTGATGTATGTCTTGCCGTGCGTATCTGTGGTGACAATGGGATATCACGTGATTCACTTGATGTATGTTTTGGTGACCAACTTGCGGATTCCGCCCATGAACCTATGCATAGGGGTTGGCACACGTTTTCATCGTGTTTATCCGGTAGAAACTTTGGGACACTCTTTGAGATTCTATATGTTGGTTGAATAGATGGATATGAGATTGTGTGATGCATATCGTATAATCATACCCACAGATACTTGAGGTGACATTGGAGTATCTAGGTGACATTAGGGTTTTGATTGATTTGTGTCTTAATGTGTTATTCTAGTACGAACTCTAGGGCTGTTTGTGACACTTGTAGGAATAGTCCAGCGGATTGATTGGAAAGAATAACTTTGAGGTGGTTTCGTACCCTACCATAATCTCTTCGTTTGTTCTCCGCTATTAGTGACTTTGGAGTGACTCTTTGCTGCATGTTGAGGGATAGTTATATGATCCAATTATGTTATTATTGTTGAGAGAACTTGCACTAGTGAAAGTATGAACCCTAGGCCTTGTTTAAACGCATTGCAATACTGTTTACGCTCACTTTTATCATTAGTTACCTTGTTGTTTTTATATTTTCAGATTACAAAAACTATTATCTACCATCCATATACCACTTGTATCACCATCTCTTCGCCGAACTAGTGCACCAATACGATTTACCATTGTATTGGGTGCGTTGGGGCCACAAGAGACTCTTTGTTATTTGGTTGCAGGGTTGCTTGAGAGAGACCACCTTCATCCTACGCCTCCTACGGATTGATAAACCTTAGGTCATCCACTTGAGGGAAATTTTCTACTGTCCTACAAACCTCTGCACTTGGAGGCCCAACAACGTCTACAAGAAAAAGGTTGCGTAGTAGACATCAAGCTCTTTTCTGGCGCCGTTGCTGGGGAGGTGAGTGCTTGAAGGTATATCTTTAGATATTTCAATTGATTATTTTAGTTTCTTGTTTTATCACTAGTTTAGTCTATAAAAGAAAACTATAAAAAATGGAATTGAGTCTACCTCATACGCTTCATCTTTTTAATATCTTCCGTGAGTATGATGGAAAGGAAAATTGTGCCAAAGTGTTAGAAGAAGAATGCATTAAAATGTTTGGCACTAAATCTTTGAATGATGAGCATGATTGCAATGTTGTTAGTATGAACTCCTTGAATATCCATGGTACTAATGATGATTGAACTAGTTATGATGAAAATGTCTCCTATAAACATGTCAATTTTTGTGGAGTACATTGGGTTTGTAAGTACACACCAAATAGGGAAGATAGATATTGCAAGAGGCATAAGTACTTAGAAACTAAATTGTTGCAAGAAAGGCTAGATGAATGTGCAGAAAATTTAAATTATCTTGGCCATACTTGTGAGCTTTGCAATGAACATGATCATTTCAGTACCCAATGCAAATTGTTTCATGATCGTATCATGTCCAAAAATTGTGATGACTTGATTTCACTTGCACATCATAATGAACTTAGTTTGCTTATGGGTTACGGAGAAATGAAACGTAGAACTAATTATCTTCCAAAATTTGCTAGTTATAAACTTCTTGGATTTGATCTAGAGGAAAATTATATGTATTGTGCGATGAATTGTATTGAAAATCCTTATATTGCTAACTACATAAAGAAAAGAAAACAAATAGAGGATGAAGAGAATACTAATGAAAGGGAAGAGACTTCCCAATACCCTCCTATTATTTCTTATGATGAATCATGTAACGAGGAGGAGCCTCCTATTCAACCAATCTCATTAATAAGGATCTCCAAAAAGAGGATTGAACCCACACATGATGTGGTGAAGAAGAAGAAAAGAAAAAGGAAGAGAGGTAAAAAGATATATCCCCAAATAATGTTGCTCCTATTACTATTGTGCCTCATGAAAATATAATTGTGGAAGATAATGATACTTCTTATGATCTTGAAAATCTTTTTGGCACTTGCTTGGACGAATATGATAATTGCTATACTATTGGTGCTATCCATACTATTAATGATGAGAGTGATTATGCTTATGATATGAAAAGGCCCAAGATTGGGGATGCTATGTTTGATGAAGATGATGTTTTTGAGAATATATTTTCTGCAATTAATGTTTGTCCTAAGCTTGGGGATGCTAAGTTTAATGAAGATGATATTTATAGTCTCCCAAGTTTTGATATGCAGATTTATAATGATGATAGCATGCCTCCTACTTATGATGATTATTGTGATGATACTTATGCTATAAAAAGTAGTGATTATATTTATAAAACTTGGCATGATTATGGTTACCACTTTTCTGAACACTACTCTTTTAATGTGGAAACAATTTATAGCATTCAAGTTTCTTATGATACTCCTACTGTTCCGAATGAGAAGAATTTTGCTTATGTGGAGAGTAATAAAATTTCTATGCTTGTAGATCATCAAAAGAATGCTTTAGATGATGGTTATACTGTTGAATTCATTCAGGATGCTACTGAAAATTATTATGAGGGAGGAACATATGCTTGTAGGAATTGCAATAATATCAAGTTTCCTCTCTATGTGCTTAAAGTTTTGAAGTTATGCTTGTTTTACCTTCCTATGCAAGTTGATTCTTGTTCCCATAAGTTGTTTGATCACAAAATCCCTATACATAGGAAGTACGTTAGACTTAAATGTGCTAGTCATATTCTTCATGATGCTCTCTTTATGTTTCAATTCTTATCTTTTATGTGAGCATCGTTGAAATCATCATGGCTAGCTAGGGGCGTTAAACGACAGCGCTTGTTGGGAGGCAACCCAATTTTATTTTTGTTCCTTGCTTTTTGATCCTGTTTATTAATAAATAATTAAACTAGCCTTTGTTTATATGTGGTTTTATGCTTTTAATTAGTGTTTATACCAAGTAGAACCTTTGGGAAGACTTGGGGGAAGTCTTTATGATCATGCTGTAAAAAACAGAAACTTTAGTGCTCACGAGAATTGCTGCCATTTTTATTTGGAGAGTGATATTTAGTTAATTCTTTTTGAAGATTATTAATATATATATTCCTCAGGTCCAGCAATTTATTTGAGAATTTTATGAGTTCCATAAGTACATATTTGATCCAGATTACTACATACTGTTCTGTTTTTGACAGATTCAGTTTTTCATGTGTTGTTTACTTATTTTGATGAATCTATGGCTAGTAAAAGAGTTTATAAACCATAGAGAAGTTGGAATACAGTAGGTTTAACACCAATATAAATAAATAATGAGTTCATTACAGTACCTTGAAGTAGTGATTTATTTTCTTATACAAACGGAGCTTACGAGTTTTCTGTTAAGTTTTGTGTTGTGAAGTTTTCAAGTTTTGGGTAAGGATTCGATGGACTATGGAATAAGGAGTGGCAAGAGCCTAAGCTTGGGGATGCCAAAGGCACCCCAAGGTAATATTCAAGGACAAGCAAGAGCCTAAGCTTGGGGATGCCCCGGAAGGCAACCCCTCTTTCGTCTTCGTTCATCGGTAACTTTACTTGGAGCTATATTTTTATTCACCACATGATATGTGTTTTGCTTGGAGTGTTAATTTATTTTGTTTTGCTTGCTGTTTGAATAAAATACCAAGATCTGAAATTATTAAATGTTAGAGAGTCTTCACATATTTGCATAATTATTCGACTACTCATTGATCTTCACTTATATCTTTCGAAGTAGTTTATCATTTGCTCTAGTACTTCACTTATATCTTTTAGAGCATGGTGGTAGTTTTATTTTGAAGAAATAGATGAACTCTCATGCTTCACTTATACTATTTTGACAGTCTTAAATAGCATGGTAATTTGCTTAAATAATCCTAATATGCTAGGTATTCAAGATTAGTAAAAAATTCCTATAGAGTATTGAATACTAAGAGGAGTTTGATGCTTGATGATTGTTTTGAGATATGGAGGTAATAATATCAAAGTTGTGCTAGTTGAGTAGTTGTGAATTTGAGAAATGCTTGTGTTGAAGTTTGCAAGTCCCGTAGCATGCACGTATGGTAAACGTTGTGTAACAAATTTGAAACATGAGGTGTTATTTGATTGTCCTCCTTATGAGTGGTGGTCGGGGACGAGCGATGGTCTTTTCCTACCAATCTATCCCCCTAGGAGCATGCGCGTACTGCCGAGGTTTTTGATGACTTGTAGATTTTTGCAATAAGTATGTGAGTTCTTTATGACTAATGTTGAGTCCATGGATTATACGCACTCTCACCCTTCCATCCTTGCTAGCCTCTTCGGTACCGTGCATTGCCCTTTCTCACATTGAGAGTTGGTGCAAACTTCGCCGGTGCATCCAAACCCCGTGATATGATACACTCTGTCACACATAAACCTCCTTATATCTTCCTCAAAACAGCCACCATACCTACCTATTATGGCATTTCCATAGCCATTCCAAGATATATTGCCCTGCAATTTTCCACCGTTCCGTTTATTATGACACGCATCATCATTGTCATATTGCTTTGCATGATCATGTAGTTGACATCGTATTTGTGACAAAGCCACCGTTCATAATTCTTTCATACATGTCACTCTTGGTTAATTGCATATCCCGGTACACCGCCGGAGGCATTCATATAGAGTCATACTTTGTTCTAGTATCGAGTTGTAATCATTGAGTTGTAAATAAATAGAAGTGTGATGATCATCATTTTCTAGAGCATTGTCCCAAGTGAGGAATAAAAAAAAGGAGAAAGGCCATAAAAAAGAGAAAGCCCAAGAAAAGAGAAAGGCCATAAAAAAGAGAAGGCCCAAAAAATGAAAAAATAAAAATGAGAGAAAAAGAGAGAAGGGACAATGCTACTATCCTTTGCCACACTTGTGCTTCAAAGTAGCACCATGATCTTCATGATAGAGAAGGGACAGCATAACTCATTTGCAGTGTTCCTCGAAGAAAAGTTGCATACCTCTTTAGAGAACTCAATCGTTCAAAACCCTGAGCTGAAGAAAATGGCAGATGGCAAGAAACCACAGAAGGGAGGAAAGAGGCCTGAGGTAAACACTGCATTTGAAATCCCTGAGGATATATACAAGGATTATTGCACTCCTGATGAGGCCAAATTTGGCAAGGAGGACAAAAATCAGCGCAAAGTACGCATCCAAAGGATAGAGAGGTGATGGGCATGGGAATGGAGGGAATACAGATATGTTACTCCCAAGTATATGAAGAAATTCGCTCTTAATCCTCCATGCCCAAGACCTCCGTTGGCACCTGGCCAAGTAGCTGATCCCACCAGCCTCAAGCGTGGTGAGGATTATCCTGATGAATGGGCCAAGCGCCAGACCAAGCTTGCCAGAGTTGCTAAGGAAGCAGTGAGGAAATTCAATGAAGACTCTGCTGCTGCTGCTGCCACTGCTGAGGCCTCTGCAAGTAAGCCCAAGAAGGCAATGCCAAAGAAGCCGTCTCATAAACCAAGTGCTTCTACCCAAATGCCCTCATGGCCAAGTTCCTCAGCAATGCCCTCACGGCCAGTTTCTTCAAAGCCCTCACGGCCAATTCCTCAACCCACACCAGCTCCTCCGTCAAAGTCCTCAGCACCTGCGCATCTTGCCTCGTGCCAAAGGACAACAGGCATCTCTATTGCCTCAGGCGCCTCTACAAGTTCTTAAGCTCCACTGCATTCTTCAACTGGCCTCACTCTGTTGAAGACCAAGGCAACTGCTGGACGAGACTCTCAACCAAGTCCTCAAAAAAAGCAGGTCGCTTTTCAAGTGCCGTTTGATGAAGACGAAGCTGATGATGAAGAACTTGATGAAATCATCAGGGACAGGCAAGTCAGGGCCACTAGAGCGAAAGGCACAAGTGTGCCTCTGCTTTTGGATCCAAAGTTGATCCTTGAGTACATTGATCTCTGGCACAAGGACCCCAACACTCCGATGCCATATTTCCAGTTGACACCTGGCCAAAGTCATATGTTGACTCACTTCATTCAGGAAGAGAAATAGAAATTTGAAAAGGCCAGGCGGATCAAGAAAGCGCAGTACAAAAAGGAGCGCTTCCTGAAGAAAAACGTTATCTCTATGACAACTGAAGAACTTGTCACTATTTAATCTGAGATCAAGAAACTCAGTGATGAATTTGACGCATACCATGCTGATTGGCTGGGAGCCAAGGTTCGTTTTGTGAGACTTGCTGACAACTTCACCTCCACTGTTGCTCCCCAAACGCAACAAGAAATTCCTCAGGCTGCAGCATCTGCTCAGCCTACTAAAGAAAATGCCAGCACCACTGATGACACTCAGGCTGCTGAAGAAAATGCTAATTCCAGGGATGATGACTGCATTCCAGCCGCCGAAGGAATTGCCAGGGCAACCTCTAGTGTTGTGCCTGAAGAAAATGAAGAAGTCAAGGAAACTGCATCAGTTGTGCCTGAAGATCTTGAACCAAATTCCTCTGCTCCTCCTGCGCCTACACCAACTCCTATCCTTCCATTTGCATCAGATGTGAAGAAGACCAAGGCTGCAGAGCGTGCAGCTGTGAAGAAAAGGAAGGCATCAACTGCATCAGATTCTTCAGCTCCAAAGAAAATGAAGCCACTGACAAGTTCCTATGACAATCCAATTGATGATGTTCCTGTATCATCCATGCCATCAAAGGACCTTATTCCTTTTGATGAAGAATACGTGATCCCAAGTGGATCACATGATGGCATTCCTTCTGCTGCTTCGTCAAAGCAGTTGGATGAATAAATTGAAGTGGATGAAATCCCTTCAACCCCTATTATCTCATCGCCCATGTCTCAGTTCACTGCTGAAGAGGCCGACGTTGAAGAAATGGATGAAGAAGAAGATGTGGACATTGGATGTACAACTCCAGTGATGAACGATGACTTTTGGGAAAGTCAGCACCCCAATTCTCCTCTGTTCACACCCCTTCAACAAATTCCTCAGTCCCCTGTAACCACTAAAGTTCAAATGGGATCTGAAGAACCTCGTGCCACACCATCTGTCCATGAAGAGATTCCAGCCACTAGTGCTCAAGAAAATGTAAATGAAGAATTGAAGTCCCAGGCTGCCACTGAAGAAGAACCTGAAATTCCTCAGCCTGCGGAACCTGAGATCGAGATTCCTGAGGTTGTGATGCAATTGACTGACACTCCTCGCCCCAAGCCAAAGGATCCCTTCTCAAAGAAGCAAAAATTCAAGGCCGATGACTTCTTTGGCGAGCATGTATTCTTCACTGACTACAATCCTTATGACTCTGCTCGTCTAAGGAGGAAGCGCTTCTGCACTGCTTTTTAACAAGGACAAAATCTTCTACCATGAGCATATTCCGTACGTGTACATGGAATCATTGCCTTGTTTCTCTCATGTCCTCGGTGTGTTTCATGACGCAAGCCTCCTCAATTTTTGCTCTGACATTGTTGATTGGAATGAAGAGCTTATTCTTCAGTTCTATGCGACACTGCACATCACAGGTGATCCTGAAGATATCAACACCTAGATCTTGGACTGGATGACCGATAACACTCATTATAAGGCACCAGCCTCTGAATTACTTCACGCCCTGCCCATCAGTCCACCCAGTGAAGGAGCTCGCTGCCTGTACCAAGAACCTGAACTCACTGCTCATTGCATGCAAGTTCTAGTGAAGCCTCTGAAGCCCGGCCAAGCCCCAAGGACCAAATTCCTTGTGAAGGACTTACTCTATGTGCCCAGAACAGTCTGTCGCATTCTGACGAGGACAATGAGTCCTATCAAAGGCCACGACTCATCTGATGAGGAAATAGTTGGCATCATGAAGAATTTGCTATTCAACATCATTCATAGCATTCCTTTCAATTACCATGATTTCTTCATGAGGACTCTACCAAATGTTGCACTCTCTCCGTTTGAGTTGAAGCCTTATGCTCCTTGGATTATGAGATTCCTTAGAACAAGGTCTTCACTCAACTACAAGGTTGATTTTTAGAATCACCTCAGCTACCTGTCCCTGATTGAAGTCCTCAAGCAGACTTTTACCTCAACTGATGAAAAGGGGAAGGCACCTGTTGTCATTGATGAAGGCATTGGTCTATTGGATGGTAAGTTTCGCAAAGATGCATCTTATTCCACCAATGATGACTCTACCACTCATGACTCTGCTGCAAATGCATCCAAGTCAAATCCTCAAGCCATAGCTCCCAGGGTGATGACTGACCATGAGCTGCTTCTTAGTCTTCACCAGAAGGTGGATCGCAACCATAAATGGGTTAAGCGTCAGTTTGGTTCAATTCTTCACAACATGACTACTATACATAATGCGGTAAAGAAAAACCATTACTACCTCCATGAAGTTTTTGGTCGCACATGGGCTGTCTTATCATATCTGTATGGTGAAGAAGATCTGAAGCAAAAGGGTCTCGAGGAGAACTTTGACTGGTCTGCACCTCCTCCGAAGAAATTCAAGAAGGTCAAAGTTCCTACCTTGGTGGCCAGCTCATATTCTTCATCCCGCGACACCGACGAGTATGAAGACTTGGACGACACTGCGGCAGGCCCTACAACGACAAACGACCCCAACAACGCTGGCGCTCCTCCATAAACTTGATATTCTTCAGGGGCGTTAGTCCTCATTTTCGATCCTTTTGGTCATTCGATGACAAAGGGGGAGAAATTTGAGTTAGTCTTCAAGCAGGTCTATCTCTATGGGCGTTTTTTCTAAGTTACAACTCTCGTTCTTTTGAAGACTTTGCTGGACCGAGTTGTAATCTTAAACCCTATGGTGCTCTGATACTTTTGCTGATTTCTTCTGCATGCTTATTCATCATTAATGTTAATGCACGCATGATGTATTACATCAGTCACCATATTTCATCATGCATTTCAAATTCTTCATATTATATGTTAAATGCGTGTCTGGATTACAAGATATAGGGGGAGATCTCCATGATTCTACTCTTCAAAGTGTGCATTGCTTCAAAAGCAAAATCCTCACTGTGCACATCTTCAGGGGGAGTTCTTCTATATCTTGCAATCAAATTCCTCAATATCAGTATTTACACTTCATATGTTTATCCCCGTTGAAACCTTAACCTATATTGTCATCAATCACCAAAAAGGGGGAGATTGTAAGTGCATCTAGTGCCCCTTAGTGATTTTGGTGTATTGAAGACTTATAGGTTAAGGGACTGATGCGTTTGTGAGTGTACATAGGTCTATAAGTATATGAGGAGTTTGATATTTACAGAGAAAGTCGACCCCTAAAAATGAAATTCTTCGACTGAAGACTTTGGATTTCTGAAGACTTTGAAAGTGAAGAAATTGGTGAAATCCTGAAGACTTGGCATTCATTCGAGGAACATGAAGCATGAAGACTTTTGTTTTTGCAGTTTCATTTTCTCTTTCTTGAGTCATAGGAAACACCGTACTGTTAAAGGGGGTCGAGGAAATACTATGAAATTTTTTCCAAGTGATGCTCAACTCAAATCCTACACCTACCAATCCCTTCGAGTGAAGCCATTGGAAGTATCATACAGTTCAGTCAATTTCTTTAGTGACAGAGACGAAGTTCTTCTGGTCTCTGAGGAATTTGTTCTGACTGAGGAGTTAGGAATTCGCCAGTGCGGATTGCCTACACAGTGAGGAACATGATAGCCCTGAGGAATTTGATACTCAAAATTCCGACCGTTGCTGTGCTATGCGCCAGCTGTCCCAAAATATCTACCCACCTAACGGTCATATCATTGAAGGGCATTTATGTCTTATCATGTCGGGCTGCTCCCTAGGCTATAAATAGCCGCCCCCTACAACCACTAGCTGGTTGGCTGCTCCGAGAGAAACTGACACTTGTCATTTGAGAGCATCCCATCCTCTGAGGACTTTGAGTGAAAATCATCAAGTGAGGAAAACCCAAACCCAAACACCTACAAACCCAAAGTGATTGAGCATCACTGAAGAGATTGATCCTGCGTGGATCCGACGCTTGTTACCTTTGAAGACTATGCATCTTCCAGACGGTTAGGCGTCATGGTCTAGAGTATCCAAGAGGAAATTTTGGTTCGCCGAGTGACCGAGTCTGTGAAGGTTTGGAAGTCACCTGAAGACTTACCACGAGTGATTGGGCGAGGTCTGTGTGACCTCAGCTCAAGGGGAATACAGTGAGGACTGAGTGTTCGAAGCTGCGTGTTCAGGACTAGGTGTCCGGGACTGTGTGTCCTCAGGTTTAAATACCTAGCCGTCCTAACCAGGCGTACAACTGTCACAGCAGTTGGAACTGGTCTACCAAATCATTGTCTTCACCGAGCTTAACTGGTCCCATTTCCTCAACCCTTCTATTTCCTCTTATACGTGTTGTGTGCTTGTTCATATCTGTTTGAAGACTTTGACTGAAGACTTTCTCTATTTCCCTGGTTCAATTTCTTCAGTCTGTTTGTTTTATCCTGTGTTTACGCTTTGTGTACTCTGTGCTTATTTTCATTTCTTCATAAAGACCATGCTCATGCTCTGTTATGTTTACTTCTGAGTACTTATTCTAATACAAGTAGTTCTTCACTCAGGAATTTCCTCACCCTGAAATTCCTCAGTGAAGAATTCATAAAAATCGCCTATTCATCCCCCCTCTAGTCGATATAACGCACTTTCAAGGTCTATCGGGGATATACCCCGCGGTATGACCCGGCCGGAAATATGACCCGGCCGAACTTGGTGGTTTTCTTGAGACCCGGCTGGCACTTGGCGATTCACTGGCGACCTGCCCTGACATGGCGGTTTACAAGCAACCCGCCAGAACATTATGACACACTGGTGACCCGGCGGACGGATCAGACGGATGACAAGGCCCAAGGCCCAGAAGGCCGGTTCATGTTAGTGGTGGGCTGGTTTATGAGGAAAGCACAAGGAATATTCCCCAAAGGAAGCAAGACTAGGACTCCATCTGTAATAGAGTAATCCTAATCCAACTAGGACTAGTGATGTAAACCGCCCCTTCAACATATATAAGGAGGGGCAGGGCTCCCCAAAGAGGAAGAGAAAATAATAGTTAAGGCTAGACACAACTAGAGGAGAGCCGGTTTATGCAGCGACTCCATCATGAGCATAATGAGACCTAACCACAAACAGCATGTAGGGCTATTCCGGATGATGTTTCTCGGGGCCCGAAGCTGTCTAAATCATTGTCTTGTGTGATGATCCGCCTCGCGTCTCTCGTCCCGATCAACCCCTCTCAAGTTACCACATAGATGCGTTGGCCTCACAACTAAGTCCTCACACTAGGACATTTACCATGACAATTCCACGACAGTTGGCACCTACCGTGGGGCCCGCGCACGGTGGTAATGAGTTCTTGAAGGGATCTCTTTCAAGGATCGAGGAGTTTGCAATTATCCATATGAAAAAGAGTTGATACGAAAGGATTTACATCTTCGGCGAGTTTGTTGGTCAGATCAATTCCGAACTAATCTAGTACCAGGCTCAAGAAGAACAAAACGGTGGTGTTACAGGCTCTGCCATGGGTGTTCTTTTTATCTAATCTACTCGTCTGTCATCAGTCGCCGGTGAATTTGCTTTTCTATCAAAGTCAATATTGGTGTCGTCTAAAAGATCAAACTTGGAAGAAATTTTGTGGATAGTTTCGATCATCACCTCGAAACGGAATCAATCTGCATCTACACATGTATCCTCGGACAAGCACACCAGGTCAGGCCAGCCGATGCTAATTTCTACTCCGTCGCATCGACGAGGCAATATGCCAATATGATATGCGCCTGCAGTCAGTACTACTCCTGAGACCGTGCACAGCCTCTACGCGGCTCAGCTCACCGCACGCAGTTAAACGCAGAGTTGTAAAATCAACCATGACTCGGACGTGGATTGGTCAACGTTGACCACGACCCAAAAGCAAGACGATGCTGTTGCCAGTATGATTGTATGGTAGTACTACTAGTACTATCCACGTATAGATCGGAAAGAGAAAAAAGGAAAGGAGAAGTAGAAGACCCAACGTGGATGGTCAAACCAAGAACGACCATGACAAGGAAGTGGATGGGAGTTGGATCCGGTCTCGGCCGCTGTGGCCTCGTTTTCGAGCCGCCATCGCGCAAAACTCGCATCGAGCTGCCGGGCTTCGTCGGCACGCCTCCGCTGTGGCTCGCCGTGACCGGCGCGGCTCCGTTTGGCTGTCTCCGTCAAACCGCCATTGCTTTGTTCATCACCGAGCCGCCGTCACGTGACATCTTGCTGCCGTGGCCGGACGTGGCCGTCCTCCAGCGCCCACCCATCTTCTGCGGCTGCACCATCACTGAGCCGCCATGACCTCGCTTCGCCTCTACCGGCTTCACCGCTGTGTGACTGAGCTGCCGCGCTGGCTTGCTGCCCCTGCCGCGGCCCTCGCCTCCATGGCCACTGCGCCGGATCGTCGACTTGCTGGGGGGCTCACCCCTGCTACTGCCTCGCTGCCAGAGCGCCCCGTCGAGTTGCCATGCCTCCGCTCGTTGAACCGCTCCTACTGCGGTTCGCCGTTGAGCTGACCGTGAATCAATACCGGTGCTCCGACCTGCCGCTGTGAGCCGCCTGCGAACGGACGTTTTGTTCACCTCTGCCATTATTGACCCAAGTCAGATATGGTCAACTCCTACTAGGCATATGCCTCAAAATGTTGCTGACAGAAAAGACAGGGAGGTCGCCTCAGAGTTTGCTTGTACCTACGCGGTGCTCGACTTGCCGCGCCGCTTGCTGCCGTCACCGTGCCTTTACTCCAGTTTTGAGTCACCGAGACTGAATTGAGTCGCTGATCAACTTTGTTGAGACCGCTCCGCCTTCGCCAACCCGGTCGCCTGGCCTCCGGATTGCTTTGACCTCGAGTTGCCCTGGCCTCGCCTCCCTCTCGCTTCCATCGTGACTCGCCGTGTCGCGCTTCTGCCGTGGCCTCGCCCTACTGGCCGGTGTATTTTCGCCGCCGTGACGCGCTGCGCTTCACTACGAGCCGCCTCGCTTCACAGAGCCGCTCGTCTCCTCCGCAGATGAGGCTGCATCCACACCTGAGACCACCGAGGAACAACGACCTGGAGGGTGCCAAGGTGGATTCTTCCAGAACGAACGTGACTCGGAAACGGACAGAAGCTGCAGATTTGATCCTCCACCATGCCACAGGCTCACCTCGTTGCTCCTCCACCACGAGCTGCGCCTCGGCCGCAACTGCGGTCTCCACTGGCCGGCGTTGCTAACCCGCATCTGCCTCGAGTCGCCTTCGCCACTCACCTCCACGACCCTTGCCTCGCTCCGAGTCGCCATTACTGTAACCGGGCTACTGCTTCCGAGCCGCCTCTGCCGCGGCCGTATTGTCAATTACTACATCGGTTCTTATGGCCAAACTGCAGGAGCACTACCAGGATAATTAATGGCAGCAAAGGATGAGCGCATGCACAAGACTGCAGAGTACTTGAAGAAAATGAGAATTATCAAGCTACATGCAGAAGAGGATAGGATCATGGGCACGGACTCCGTCGCTACGCCTGGCTGGCTGTCGCCTGACGCCTCTGCCTTCGGCCGGTCATTGCTCCGGGTCGGCTCTCGCGTCGCCGTGCCTCGAGTGACTGCCTCGGCCTCTCCGTCTGCTTCCGCCGGTATGAGTAAAAGAGATAAGTATGGCCGGTTGGGAGAAAAGTCAAAAGGTCTGGGCGTTTGTTGTAATAAAAAAAGATGCCACGATGGCGTATTTGGCCGAAGAGTCACGGATGCATGTACCATGAGCGGCCGCTAGGCCGATGAAAACTGCTGTCGTTTCTATCATTGCTGCATCCCATTCAAGGCCAAGTACTGGTAGGTAGTACTTTTTCTCTGTTCAAAGGTTAAAATCGCAGTACAAAACGTTCTGGGCAGATCCTAGCGGACGTTTGACATCAGTTATCCAAATACATAAGGACAATTATTCATTATAAATGAAGCATTATAATGTGGGTATGGAGCATGCGCTGGCAATGTTCTACACCGGATTTTCGCCCATGCCATGCTACCATAAGAGCGGACGTACATAAGTCGTCGTCCCTGTGGCCCGGTCTACATCAACTTCGCCCGTCTGTGAGGCTTATCGCGCCCGCGATTAACTCGTCCGTCCGCAACATCAACTTCGCCCGTCTGCGAGGCTTATCGCGCCCGCGATTAACTCGTCCGTCCGCTCTTGCGGCCGGTTCACGCGTCCACGCCGGCTTACAACGAGGAGGACATTTGCCGAGCCCAGTGGCGTGGGCTCGTAACCCCAATTAAACCTACGAGGAGGACAACTTGCTTGTCCGCACCGGCTTACAACGCTGCGGCCGACTCATCTGTCTGTTCCCGCGTCCGACTCGCTGGTGATTGATTTCAGTTTCACCATGCTGATCATCAATTCTGCGGTGGATAATTTCTTGAAATCCATCCAATATATTTTTATATTATATAATACTTTTTTTAAAATAGCAATTACTCTGTCTTGCAAGTTCTCCAATGCAGGGCAAGTTATATCACTGAGCTGTTGAATGACTCATACCGGTTTATATCACGGTCAAAGATGGAGAATCTCAAGCCAACTCCTCGAATCGTCTTAAGACTCGAGGGCTACAATGACATTACTCGGGAACTCCGGGTCATTGGATGGAATGATAACCCGGTTCCGGAGGACACCGCCATATTGATGAAAATTTAAAGGCCGTCAGAAAATTGACGGTTCAAAATAAAGATTCCGGTTTAAAATCCGGTTCTAGAGACATCTCTCTCCTACAAAGTTTTGAAGCTCTCAAATCCGATTCAAACATCCGACTCAAGGTAAATTTGTCTCTTACAAAGCTTTTAAGCTCTCAAATCCGGTTTTAACATCCAGCTCAAGGACAATCTATCTCCCACAAAGTTTTGAAGCTTTCAAATCCGGTTTAAAGTTCTGGTTCAAAAAGAATTAATCTCTTGCAAGATTTGAGTTCTCAGAAAAATTAAAGGTTGCCAAATAGAACTTGCTGCCATGATGTGCGGTTTAAATATGGGTATCCTGCCTTACGGCTTACCTTATTATGGTCACTTGGGGGCTTCCTGCTCATCGAGCATAGCTGTCGGTACCCTCTTGATCGGGGCGATGCCAAAATTTATATGGTCACTTGGGGGCTTCCTGTTCAAACATAGGTCGTATTTGAACCAAAGAAAACATAGCTGTCGGTACCCTCTTGATCGGCACACTGCCAAACTCACTAGGGGGCTTCTTGATCGTATTCGAATCATAGCTTAACCCCTTTTGGGTCCGACTTGGATCATATTCGAATCAGGGTCGTTAAAAACCTCTCAAGGTCATTTGGGGGCTTCCTGTTCAAACATAGGTCGTATTCGAACCAAAGAGAACATAGCTGGCGGTACCCTCTTGATCAGCGCAACGCCAAAGCCACTGGGGGCTACATGATCGTAATCGAATCCTAGCTTAACCCCTTTGGAACGGTTTACTGATCGTATTCGAATCAGAAACCTCGATTTTTATTTGGTTTAAGTTTTTTAAACAATCTTTTGGGTTTGTCTTGAGACTTTTTGTTCATATCTGAGGCATATATGTGGTTTCGATTAACCCGGCTTGACTTTGGATGATAAGTCGCCATATATGACAATCATAAACATTTGGAAGTTTTTGGCTTCTAAAGATTGGGTTATCACCCTTACTGCACAGGTATCCTAAACCGGCAGTACGATTCAATATCACAGGAACCGGTTTTTCAAACCGGGTTATATTATTCAAATCTTTAATAGCCAACATGGCTGGATTTTTATTATGGTTATCAATATCCAATATTACGATTGAGGTTTTCAAAGTCACTTCAGCGCAATGGATATTATTTTATCAATGGATATAATTTATTCTACAATGGAAGGAATAGTCCCGAGTCGCTGCAGGCTTACGACCCGACACTTGGGGGCTACATTATTCAAGTTGAGATCACATCAAATATGCAAGTCTCATGTCACTGCCAGCATGCACCATGGCACTTGGGGGCTAATGCAAAGACATTTTTACTGGCCTTATTGAAGACCCGACTCATCACATCATAATGAGCCGGCCCTTGGGGGCTACCAATTGCTCCTGTCAACAATTTAAGGTACACAAATTTTCATCCATTATTAAAGGATCCACTGCTCAGTTGGTAAAGTACAAACCTCTCGACCTTGTGGACGTGGGTTCAAGCCCCATGATGGGGGTTACATCATATAATGTTATTCTCAATGAAGTATATATAAAGTCCCAGCTCAATATTATCCTACTGAGCTGACCCTTTGGGGTTACACATTGCTGTTCAAATCTACATGATCATATTTATAAAGTCCCTACTCATTATTGCATAATGACCCGGCCCTTGGGGGCTGTTGGGGAACGTAGCAGAATTTAAAAAATTTCTACGCATCACCAAGATCAATCTATGAAGTCATCTAGCAACGAGGGAGAGAGGAGTGCATCTACATACCCTTGTAGATCGCGCGCAGAAGCGTTCAAGAGAACGGGGTTGATGGAGTCGTACTCGACGTGATCCAAATTGCCGATGATCTAGTGCCGAACGGACGGCACCTCCGCATTCAACACACGTACGGTTGGGAAGACGTCTCCTCCTTCTTGATCCAGCAAGGGGGAAAGAGAGGTTGATGAAGATCCAGCAGCACGACGGCGTGGTGGTGAATGTGTTGGGGAACGTTGCAGAAAACAAAAATTTTCCTACGGTTTCACCAAGATCCATCTAGGAGTTCATCTAGCAACGAGTGATTAGATGCATCTACGTACCTTGTAGATCGCGAGCGGAAGCGTTCAAAGAACGGGGATGATGTAGTCGAACACGACGTGATTCAAATCACCGATGATCTTAGCACCGAACGGACGGTGCCTCCGCGTTCAACACACGTACGGAACGGATGACGTCTCCTCCTTTCTTGATCCAGCAAGGGGGGAAGAGAGGTTGATGAAGATCCAGCAACACGACGGCGTGGTGGTGGATGCAGGGCGTCACAGTAGCAGGGCTTCGCCTATACTGCGAGAGAGAGACGTAACGGGGAGAGAGGAAGCACCAAAGGCTGAGGTATGAAGTCCCTCCTCTCCCCCACTATATATAGGAGGGCCAAGGGGGGGGTGGTGCGCAGCCTAGGAGATCTAATCTCCTAGGTGCGGCGGCCAGGGGAGGGTTTCCCTCCCCCCCAAGGCACCTCGGGGTGCCTTCCACCACTTGGACTCCTCCGTGGTGGAAACCCTAGGCGCATGGGCCTAGTAGGGCTGGTGCCCTTGGCCCATATAGGCCAAGGCGCACCTCCTACAGCCCATGTGGCCCCCCGGGACAGGTGGCCTCACCCGGTGGGCCCACGGGACCCCTCCGGTGGTCCCGGTACAATAGCGTTAACCCCGAAACTTGTCCCGATGGCCGAAACAGCACTTCCTATATATAATTCTTTACCTCCGGACCATTCCGGAACTCCTCGTGACGTCCGGGACCTCATCCGGGACTCCGAACAACATTCGGATTACTGCATATACATATCTTCATAACCCTAGCATCACCGAACCTTAAGTGTGTAGACCCTACGGGTTCGGGAGACAAGCAGACATGACCGAGACGACTCTCCGGTCAATAACCAACAGCGGGATCTGGATACCCATGATGGCTCCCACATGCTCCACGATGATCTCATCGGATGAACCACGATGTCGAGGATTAATCAACCCCGTATACAATTCCCTTTGTCAATCGGAATGTTACTTGCCCGAGACTCGATCGTCGGTATCCCAATACCTTGTTCAATCTCGTTACCGGCAAGTCACTTTACTCGTACCGTAATGCATGATCCCGTGACCAACCACTTGGTTACCTTGAGCTCATAATGATGATGCATTACCGAGTGGGCCCAGTGATACCTCTCCATTATATGGAGTGACAAATCCCAGTCTCGATCCGTGTCAACCCAACAGACACTTTCGGAGATACCTGTAATGCACCTTTATAGTCACCCAGTTACGTTGTGACGTTTGATACACCCAAAGCACTCCTACGGATCCGGGAGTTACACGATCTCATGGTCAAAGGAAAAGATACTTGACATTGGAAAAGCTCTAGCAAACGAACTACACGATCTTTGTGCTATGCTTAGGATTGGGTCTTGTCCATCACATCATTCTCCTAATGATGTGATCCCGTTATCAATGACATCCAATGTCCATAGCCAGGAAATCATGACTATCTGTTGATCAACGAGCTAGTCAACTAGAGGCTTACTAGGGACATATTATGGTCTATGTATTCACACGTGTATTACGATTTCCGGATAATACAGTTATAGCATGAATAAAGACAATTATCATGAACAAAGAAATATAATAATAATGCTTTTATTATTGCCTCTAGGGCATATTTCCAACAGTCTCCCACTTGCACTAGAGTCAATAATCTAGTTACATTGTGATGAATCGTCGAACACCCATGGAATTCTGGTGTTGATCATGTTTTGCTCTAGGGAGAGGTTTAGTCAACGGATCTGCTACATTCAGGTCCGTATGTACTTTACAAATCTCTATGTCTCCATATTGAACACTTTCACGAATGGAGTTGAAGTGACGCTTGATATGCCTAGTCTTCCTCTGAAACCTGGGCTCCTTGGCAAGGGCAATAGCTCCAGTGTTGTCACAGAAGAGACTCATCGGGCCCGACGCATTGGGTATGACTCCTAGGTCGGTAATGAACTCCTTCACCCATATTGCTTCATGTGCTGCCTCCGAGGCTGCCATGTACTCCGCTTCACATGTGGATCCCGCCACAACGCTTTGCTTGCAGCTGCACCAGCTCACTGCTCCACCATTCAAAATATACATGTATCCGGTTTGTGACTTAGAGTCATCCAGATCTGTGTCGAAGCTAGCATCGACGTAACCCTTTACGACGAGCTCTTCGTCACCTCCATAAACGAGAAACATTTCCTTAGTCCTTTTCAGGTACTTCAGGATATTCTTGACCGCTGTCCAGTGTTCCTTGCCGGGATTACTTTGGTACCTACCTACCAAACTTACGGCAAGGTTTACATCAGGTCTGGTACACAGCATGGCATACATAATAGAACCTATGGCTGAGGCATAGGGGATGACACTCATCTCTTCTATATCTTCTGCCGTGGTCGGACATTGAGCTGAGCTCAATTTCATACCTTGCAACACAGGCAAGAACCCCTTCTTGGACTGATCCATTTTGAACTTCTTCAAAATCTTATCAAGGTATGTGCTTTGTGAAAGACCTATGAGGCGTCTTGATCTATCTCTATAGATCTTGATGCCTAATATATAAGCAGCTTCTCCAAGGTCCTTCATGGAAAAACTCTTATTCAAGTAGGCCTTGATGCTGTCCAAGAGTTCTATATCATTTCCCATCAAAAGTATGTCATCTACATATAGTATGAGAAATGCTACAGAGCTCCCACTCACTTTCTTGTAAACGCAGGCTTCTCCATAAGTCTGCATAAACCCAAACGCTTTGATCATCTCATCAAAGCGAATGTTCCAACTCCGAGATGCTTGCACCAGCCCATAAATCGAGCGTTGGAGCTTGCACACCTTGTCAGCATTCTTAGGATCGACAAAACCATCTGGCTGCATCATATACAACTCTTCCTTAAGGAAACCATTAAGGAATGCCGTTTTGACGTCCATTTGCCATATCTCATAATCGTAGAATGCGGCAATTGCTAACATGATTCGGACGGACTTTAGCTTCGCTACCGGTGAGAAAGTCTCATCGTAGTCAATTCCTTGAACTTGTCGATAACCCTTAGCGACAAGCCGAGCTTTATAGATGGTCACATTACCATCCGCGTCTGTCTTCTTCTTGAAGATCCATTTATTTTCTATGGCTCGCCGTTCAACGGGCAAGTCAGTCAAAGTCCTTACTTTGTTTTCATACATGGATCCTATCTCGGATTTCATGGCTTCTAGCCATTTGTCGGAATCCGGGCCTGCCATCGCTTCTTCATAGTTCGAAGGTTCACTATTGTCTAACAACATGATTTCCAAGACAGGGTTGCCGTACCACTCTGGTGCGGAACGTGTCCTTGTGGACCTTCGAATTTCAGTAGGAGCTTGATCAGAAGTATCTTGATCATCATCAATAACTTCCTCTCTAGTCGGTGCAGGCGCCTCAGGAACATTTTCTTGAGTTGCGCCATTTTCCGGTTCAAGAGGTAATACTTCATCAAGTTCTACTTTCCTCCCACTTACTTTTTTCAAGAGAAACTCTTTCTCCAGAAAGGATCCATTCTTGGCAACAAAGATCTTGCCTTCGGATCTGAGGTAGAAGATATACCCAATGGTTTCTTTAGGGTATCCTATGAAGACGCATTTTTCCGATTTGGGTTCGAGCTTTTCAGGTTGAAGTTTCCTGACATAAGCATCGCATCCCCAAACTTTTAGAAACGACAGCTTAGGTTTCTTCCCAAACCATAATTCAAATGGTGTCATCTCAACGGATTTCGACGGAGCCCTATTTAAAGTGAATGCGACAGTCTCTAAAGCATAGCCCCAAAAAGATAACGGTAAATCGATAAGAGACATCATAGATCGCACCATATCTAATAGAGTGCGATTACGACGTTCGGACACACCATTACGCTGAGGTGTTCCAGGCGGCGTGAGTTGTGAAACTATTCCACATTTTCTTAAGTGTGTGCCAAATTCGTGACTCAAGTATTCTCCTCCACGATCTGATCGTAGAAACTTGATTTTCCTGTCACGTTGATTCTCAACTTCACTCTGAAATTCTTTGAACTTTTCAAAGGTTTCAGACTTGTGTTTCATTAAGTAGACATACCCATATCTACTTAAGTCATCAGTGAGGGTGAGAACATAACGATAGCCACCGCGAGCCTCAACACTCATTGGACCGCACACATCAGTATGTATGATTTCCAATAAGTTGGTTGCTCGCTCCATTGTTCCTGCGAACGGAGTCTTGGTCATTTTACCCATGAGGCATGGTTCGCATGTGTCAAATGATTCATAATCAAGAGACTCTAAAAGTCCATCTGCATGGAGCTTCTTCATGCGTTTGATACCTATGTGACCAAGGCGGCAGTGCCACAAGTATGTGGGACTATCGTTATCAACTTTACATCTTTTGGTATTCACACTATGAATATGTGTAATATTACGTTCGAGATTCATAAAGAATAAACCATTGACCATCGGAGCATGACCATAAAACATATCTCTCATATAAATAGAACAACCATTATTCTCAGATTTAAATGAGTAGCCATCTCGTATTAAACGAGATCCCGATACAATATTCATGCTCAAACTTGGCACGAAATAACAATTATTGAGGTTTATAACTAATCCCGTAGGTAAATGTAGAGGTAGCGTGCCGACGGCGATCACATCGACCTTGGAACCATTCCCGACGCGCATCGTCACCTCGTCCTTTACCAGTCTCTGTTTATTCTACAGCTCCTGCTGTGAGTTACAAATATGAGCAATGGCACCGGTATCAAATACCCAGGAGTTACTACGAGTACTGGTAAGGTACACATCAATTACATGTATATCACATATACCTTTTGTTTTGCAGGCCTTCTTGTCCGCTAAGTATTTGGGGCAGTTCCGCTTCCAGTGACCCTTCCCTTTGCAATAAAAGCACTCTGTCTCAGGCTTGGGTCCACACTTTGACTTCTTCTTCCCAGCAGCTTGCTTGCCGGGCGCGGCAACTTCCTTACCGTCCTTCTCAAAGTTCTTTTTACCTTGCCCTTCTTGAACTTAGTGGTTTTATTGACCATCAACACTTGATGTTCCTTCTTGACTTCTACCTCTGCTGATTTCAGCATTGCAAATACTTCAGGAATGGTCTTTACCATCCCCTGCATATTGAAGTTCATCACAAAGCTCTTGTAGCTTGGTGGAAGCGACTGGAGGATTCTGTCAATGACCGCATCATCCGGGAGATTAACTCCCAGCTGAGTCAAGCGGTTATGTAACCCAGACATAGTGAGTATGTGCTCACTGACAGAACTATTTTCCTCCATCTTACAGCTGAAGAATTTGTCGGAGACTTCATATCTCTCGATCCGGGCATGAGCTTGGAAAACCATTTTCAGCTCTTCGAACATCTCATATGCTCCATGTCTCTCAAAACGCTTTTGGAGCCCCGGTTCTAAGCTGTAAAGCATGCCGCACTGAACGAGGGAGTAGTCATCAGTACGTGTCTGCCAAGCGTTCATAACGTCTTGGTTCTATGGGACGGGAGCTTCACCTAGCGGTGCTTGTAGGACATAATATTTCTTGGCAGCTATGAGGATGATCCTCAGGTTCCGGACCCAGACCGTATAGTTGCTGCCATCGTCTTTCAGCTTGGTTTTCTCTAGGAACGCGTTGAAATTGAATACAACGTTGGCCATTTGATCTACAAGACATATTGTAAAGATTTTAGACTAAGTTCATGATAATTAAGTTCATCTAATCAAATTATTAATGAACTCCCACTTAGATAGACATCCCTATTCTAGTCATCTAAGTATAACATGATCCGAGTTGGCTAGGCCGTGTCCGATCATCACGTGACACGGACTAGTCAACGTCGGTGAACATCTTCATGTTGATCGTATCTTCTATACGACTCATGCTCGACCTTTCGGTCTTCTGTGTTCCGAGGCCATGTCTATGCACATGCTAGGCTCGTCAAGTCAACCTAAGTGTATTGCGTGTGTAAATCTGTCTTACACCCGTTGTATGTGAACGTAAGGATCTATCACACCCGATCATCACGTGGTGCTTCGAAACGACGAACTGTAGCAACGGTGCACAGTTAGGGGGAACACTTTCTTGAAATTATTATGAGGGATCATCTTATTTACTACCGTCGTTCTAAGCAAACAAGATGCAAAACATGATAAACATCACATGCAATCAAATAATAATAGTGACATGATATGGCCAATATCACATAGCTCCTTTGATCTCCATCTTGGGGCTCCATGATCATCCTGTCACCATCATACTCATCGACATGTAAGTTGTGATTCCTATTACAATAGCATGAACATCTCATACATCACATATAGATCATTCATCATTCATCACAACTTTGGCCATATCACATCACATAGCATACCCTGCAAAAACAAGTTAGACGTTCTCTAATTGTTGTTTGCATGTTTTACGTGGCTGCTATGGGTTTCTAGCAAGAACGTTTCTTACCTACGCAAAGACCACAACGTGATATGCCAATTGCTATTTACCCTTCATAAGGACCCTTTTCATCGAATCCGATCCGACTAAAGTGGGAGAGACAGACACCCGCCAGCCACCTTATGCAACTAGTGCATGTTTGTCGGTGGAACCGGTCTCACGTAAGAGTACGTGTAAGGTTGGTCCGGGCCGCTTCATCCCACGATGCCGCCGAATCAAGATAAGACTAGTAACGGCAAGCATATTGAACAAAATCAACGCCCACAACTACTTTGTGTTCTACTCGTGCATAGAATCTACGCAATAGACCTAGCTCATGATGCCACTGTTGGGGAATAGCAGACCAAGCTATGCATGCCACTGTTGGGGAACGTTGGCAGAAAACAAAGAATTTTCTACTCGTTTCACCAAGATCCATCTAGGAGTTCATCTAGACGAGTGATTAGATGCATCTACGTACCTTGTAGATCGCGAGCGGGTTTAGCCGTGTACATTATTAGAACGGGGATCGCTTGTGAGAGGTATGTGTTCGATTGAGCACACCGACGTGATTATTCAAATGATGAATCAAACCGTCGAGTTGATTCTTTCGGAACCCCAGTTATCGAAATGGACAGGATTGCCAATCTGATTCTCGTCGACGTTTTCACTTATTATGTTGATCACTAGCGCGATTACGTGAAACTGGATTTGGACAGTAGTTCTCCTTTCATGCACGTACCAGATCAAGTGCGAGGTGTAATAGAGGAGGTCGCTCTTGTTGAGTGGAACGAGATCCAGCCTAACTACGTATCGGGCTTGCTGCTGGCAATGCGTGGGCGTCACCACGGTTAGGAAGGAGAAGTCTGCTACGTTACTCGTTTCGGGATGAGAGACGTGACGAGGGAGAGATAGGAAGCCACGCAGAAGAAGGCTGAGTGTAGTCATGAAGTTCTCCTTGACTGAGTAGAGTACTTGTTCCAGTAGGCGACAGAGGGGGGGTGGCATACTTAGGACTGCAGTCCTAAGGAGAGCATATGTAAATCTCGTTCCTGCAGTTGCGGCGTGTCGGAGCAGGTGGAGGGTATATTACTCACAGATGGGGCATGTTGCATATATACGGTAGGTCGACCATTCCACCGATCTTACTAGAGACTCGGTCCCTGTTGGATCTGCGTACAACGCGCATCCTATTACGGTAGGCGGTTACTCGCATTGGGTCACTGTATGGTTACTTAATAACGCTAATAGTGCATCGCTTATGGCGCGTCGGATATTAAGGCGCCGAGGAGGCGACCTCCTACACGCCCATCGGTGGTGGAGGGAGCCGATACCGGTACAGGTGTGAGACTCGCAGGCAGTGCGAAGCAGCGGTGGGTGCGCCACTGGGACACCTTCGCCCTTCCGGGGTCCGACGGGCGTATACATAATACATGATCATACTTGAGCGTGTACATAGCCCTTGCTCTATTCCCGATGGCCGAAACTATAGACACTTCCTATATATAATTCTTTACCTCCGGACCATTCCGGAACTCCTCGTGACGTCCGGGATCTCATCCGGGACTCCGAACAACATTCGGGTTACTGCATATACATATCTTCCTACAACCCTAGCGTCACCGAACCTTAAGTGTGTAGACCCTACGGGTTCGGGAGACATGCAGACATGACCGAGACGACTCTCCGGTCAATAACCAACAGCGGGATCTGGATACCCATGTTGGCTCCCACATGCTCCACGATGATCTCATCGGATGAACCACGATGTCGAGGATTAATCAACCCCGTATACAATTCCCTTTGTCAATCGGTATGTTACTTGCCCGAGACTCGATCGTCGGTATCCCAATACCTTGTTCAATCTCGTTACCGGCAAGTCACTTTACTCGTACCGTAATGCATGATCCCGTGATCAACCACTTGGTCACCTTGAGCTCATAATGATGATGCATTACCGAGTGGGCCCAGTGATACCTCTCCGTTATATGGAGTGACAAATTCCTCGTCGTGTCCCAAGTGGTTGGTTGGCTTTGTTTTTTGTGTAGTACTGGCTGCCGCGTAGCTCTAGCGGATGAACCACGTATGTCGAGGATTAATCAACCCCGTATACTTTGTCAATCGGTATGTTACTTGCCCGAGACTCGATCGTCGGTATCCCAATACCTTGTTCAATCTCGTTACCGGCAAGTCACTTTACTCGTACCGTAATGCATGATCCCGTGATCAACCACTTGGTCACCTTGAGCTCATAATGATGATGCATTACCGAGTGGGCCCAGTGATACCTCTCCGTTATATGGAGTGACAAATCCCAGTCTCGATCCGTGTCAACCCAACAGACACTTTCGGAGATACCTGTAATGCACCTTTATAGTCACCCAGTTACGTTGTGACGTTTGATACACCCAAAGCACTCCTACGGTATCCGGGAGTTACACGATCTCATGGTCAAAGGAAAAGATACTTGACATTGGAAAAGCTCTAGCAAACGAAACTACACGATCTTTGTGCTATGCTTAGGATTGGGTCTTGTCCATCACATCATTCTCCTAATGATGTGATCCCGTTATCAATGACATCCAATGTCCATAGCCAGGAAATCATGACTATCTGTTGATCAACGAGCTAGTCAACTAGAGGCTTACTAGGGACATATTATGGTCTATGTATTCACACGTGTATTACGATTTCCGGATAATACAGTTATAGCATGAATAAAGACAATTATCATGAACAAAGAAATATAATAATAATGCTTTTATTATTGCCTCTAGGGCATATTTCCAACAGAATGTAGCAGGATCCCGGCAGGGCTTCGCCAAGCACAAGCGGGGAGGAGAGGTGTTACGGAAGGAGAGGGAGGCGCCAAGAGCAAGGGGTGCGGCTGCCCTCCCCCCTCTTTATATAGGGGCCTTGGGGGGCGCCGGCCCTAGGAGATGGATCTCCAAGGGGGCGGCGGCCAAGGGGTGGCTTCCCCCCCAAGCCAAGTGGGGGGCGCCCCCACCCCTAGGGTTTCCCAACCCTAGGCGCAGGGGAGGCCCAAGGGGGGGGGGGCGCACCAGCCCACTAGGGGCCGGTTCCCCTCCCAACTCAGCCCATGGGGTCCTCCGGTATAGGTGGCCCCACCCGGTGGACCCCCGGGACCCTTCCGGTGGTCCCGGTACAATACCGGCGACCCCTGAAACCTTCCCGATGGCCGAAACTGGACTTCTATATATAAATCTTTACCCCCGGACCATTCCGGAACTCCTCGTGACGTCCGGGATCTCATCCGGTACTCCGAACAACTTTCGGGTTACTGCATACTAATATCTCTACAACCCTAGCATCACCGAACCTTAAGTGTGTAGACCCTACGGGTTCGGGAGACATGCAAACATGACCGAGATGCCTCTCCGGTCAATAACCAACAGCAGGATTTGGATACCCATGTTGTCTCCCACATGCTCCACGATGATCTCATCGGATGGACCACGATGTCGAGGATTCAATCAATCCGTATACAATTCCCTTTGTCAATCGGTACGTTACTTGCCCGAGACTCGATCGTCGGTATCCCAATACCTCGTTCAATCTCGTTACCGGCAAGTCACTTTACTCGTACTGTAATGCATGATCCCGTGATCAACCACTTGGTCACATTGAGCTCATTATGATGATGCATTACCGAGTGGGCCCAGAGATACCTCTCCGTCATACGGAGTGACAAATCCCAGTCTCGATTCGTGCCAACCCAACAGACACTTTCGGAGATACCTGTAGTGTACCTTTATAGTCACCCAGTTACGTTGTGATGTTTGGCACACCCAAGGCACTCCTACGGTATCCGGGAGTTGCACAATCTCATGGTCTAAGGAAATGATACTTGACATTCGGAAAAGCTACAGCAAACAAACTACATGATCTTTGAGCTATGCTTAGGATTGGGTCTTGTCCATCACAACATTCTCCTAATGATATGATCCCGTTATCAATGACATCCAATGTCCATAGTCAGGAAACCATGACTATCTTTTGATCAACGAGCTAGTCAACTAGAGGCTCACTAGGGACGTGTTGTGGTCTATGTATTCACACATGTATTACGATTTCCGGATAACACAATTATAGCATGAACAATAGACAATTATCATGAACAAAGAAATATAATAATAACCATTTTATTATTGCCTCCAGGGCATATTTCCAACAGTCTCCCACTTGCACTAGAGTCAATAGTCTAGTTACATTGTGATGAATCGAACACCCATGCAGTTCTGGTGTTGATCATGTTTTGCTCTAGGGAGAGGTTTAGTCAACGGATCTGCCACATTCAGGTCCGTATGTACTTTACAAATCTCTATGTCTCCATTTTGAACACTTTCACGAATGGAGTTGAAGCGACGCTTGATATGCCTGGTCTTCCTGTGAAACCCGGGCTCCTTGGCAAGGGCAATAGCTCCAGTGTTGTCACAGAAGAGAGTCATCGGGCCCGACGCATTGGGTATGACTCCTAGGTCGGTTATGAACTCCTTCACCCAGACTGCTTCTTGTGCTGCCTCCGAGGCTGCCATGTACTCCGCTTCACATGTAGATCCCGCCACAACGCTTTTGCTTGCAACTGCACCAGCTTACTGCCCCACCATTCAAAATATACACGTATCCGGTTTGTGACTTAGAGTCATCCAGATCTGTGTCGAAGCTAGCATCGACGTAACCCTTTACGACGAGCTCTTTGTCACATCCATAAACGAGAAACATATGCTTAGTACTTTTCAGGTATTTCAGGATATTCTTGACTGTTGTCCAGTGTTCCATGCCGGGATTACTTTGGTACCTTCCTACCAAACTTACGGCAAGGTTTACATCAGGTCTGATACACAGCATAGCATACATGATAGACCCTATGGCCGAGGCATAGGGGACGACACTCATCTTTTCTCTATCTTCTGACGTGGTCGGGCATTGAGCCGTGCTCAATCTCGTACCTTGCAATACAGGCAAGAACCCCTTCTTTGACTGATCCATTTTGAACTTCTTCAATATCTTGTCAAGGTACGTACTTTGTGAAAGACCAATGAGGCGTCTCGATCTATCTCTATAGATCTTGATGCCTAATATATAAGCAGCTTCTCCAAGGTCCTTCATTGAAAAACACTTGTTCAAGTAGGCCTTTATGCTTTCCAAGAATTCTATATCATTTCCCATCAACAGTATGTCATCCACATACAATATGAGAAATGCTACAGAGCTCCCACTCACTTTCTCGTAAATGCAGGCTTCTCCATAAGTCTGCATAAACCCAAATGCTTTGATCTTCTCATCAAAACGAATGTTCCAACTCCGAGATGCTTGCACCAACCCATAAATCGAGCGTTGGAGCTTGCACACCTTGTCAGCATTCTTAGGATCGACAAAACCTTCCGGTTGCATCATATACAATTCTTCCTTAAGGAAACCATTAAGGAATGTCGTTTTGACGTCCATTTGCCATATCTCATAGTCATAGAATGCGACAATTGCTAACATGATTCGGACGGACTTCAGCTTCGCTACGGGTGAGAAAGTCTCATCGTAGTCAACCCCTTGAACTTGTCGATAACCCTTAGCGACAAGCCGAGCTTTATAGATGGTTACGTTACCATCCGTGTCTGTCTTCTTCTTAAAGATCCATTTATTTTCTATGGCTCGCAAATCATCGGGCAAGTCAGTCAAAGTCCATACTTCATTTTCATACATGGATCCTATCTCGAATTTCATGGCTTCTAGCCATTTGTCAGAATCCGGGCCCGCCATCGCTTCTTCATAGTTCGAAGGTTCACCGTTGTCTAACAACATGATTTCCAAGACAGGGTTGCCGTACCACTCTGGTGCGGAATGTGTCCTTGTGGACCTACGAAGTTCAGTAGCAACTTGATCTGAAGTTTCATGATCATCATCATTAACTTCCTCTCTAGTCGGTGCAGGCACCTCAGGAACATTTTCTTGAGCTGCGCCACTTACTGGTTCAAGAGGTAACACTTCATCAAGTTCTACTTTCCTCCCACTTATTTCTTTCGAGAGGAACTCTTTCTCTAGAAAGGACCCATTCTTGGCAACAAAGATCTTGCCTTCGGATCTGAGGTAGAAGGTATACCCAATAGTTTCTTTAGGGTATCCCATGAAGACGCATTTTTCCGATTTGGGTTCGAGCTTTTCAGGTTGAAGTTTCTTGACATAAGCATCGCATCCCCAAACTTTTAGAAACGACAACTTAGGTTTCTTCCCAAACCATAATTCATACGGTGTCGTCTCAACGGATTTCGACAGAGCCCTATTTAAAGTGAATGCGACAGTCTCTAAAGCATAGCCCCAAAATGATAGCGGTAGATCGGTAAGAGACATCATAGATCGCACCATATCCAATAGAGTGCGATTACGACGTTCGGACACACCATTACGCTGAGGTGTTCCAGGCGGCGTGATTTGTGAAACTATTCCACATTTTCTTAAGTGTGTGCCAAATTCGTGACTCAAGTATTCTCCCACACGATCTGATCGCAAGAACTTGATTTTCTTGTCATGTTGATTCTCAACCTCACTCTGAAATTCCTTGAAATTTTCAAAGGTCTCAGACTTGTGTTTCATTAAGTAGACATACCCATATCTACTCAAGTCATCAGTGAGGGTGAGAACATAACGATAGCCACCGCGAGCCTCAACACTCATTGGACCACACACATCAGTATGTATGATTTCCAATAAGTTGGTTGCTCGCTCCATTGTTCCTGAGAACGGAGTCTTGGTCATTTTACCCATGAGGGATGGTTCGCACGTGTCAAATGATTCGTAATCAAGAGACTCCAAAAGTCCATCTGCATGGAGCTTCTTCATGCGTTTGACACCTATGTGACCAAGGCAGTAGTGCCACAAGTATGTGGGACTATCATTATCAACCTTACCTCTTTTGGTATTCACACTATGAATATGTGTAGCATTATGCTCGAGATTCATTAAGAATAAACCATTCACCATCGGAGCATGACCATAAAACATATCTCTCATATAAATAGAACAACCATTATTCTCGGATTTAAATGAGTAGCCATCTCGAATTAAACGAGATCTTGGTACAATGTTCATGCTCAAAGCTGGCACTAAATAACAATTATTAAGGTTTAAAACTAATCTCGTAGGTAAATGTAGAGGTAGCGTGCCGACGACGATCACATCGACCTTGGAACCATTCCCGACGCGCATCGTCACCTCGTCCTTCGCCAGTCTCCGCTTATTCCGCAGCTCCTGCTTGGAGTTACAAATGTGAGCAACCGTACCGGTATCAAATACCCAGGAGCTACTACGAGTACTGGTAAGGTACACATCAATTACATGTATATCACATATACCTTTGGTGTTGCCGGCCTTCTTGTCCGCTAAGTATTTGGGGCAGTTCCGCTTCCAGTGACCACTTCCCTTGCAATAAAAAACACTCAGTCTCGGGCTTGGGTCCATTCTTTGGCTTCTTCCCAGCAGCTTGCTTACCGGGTGCGGCAACTCCCTTGCCGTCCTTCTTGAAGTTCTTCTTACCCTTGCCTTTCTTGAACTTAGTGGTTTTATTCACCATCAACACTTGATGTTCCTTTTTGATTTCCACCTCTGCTGATTTCAGCATTGAATATACCTCAGGAATGGTCTTTTCCATCCCCTGCATATTGAAGTTCATCACAAAGCTCTTGTAGCTCGGTGGAAGCGGCTGAAGGATTCTTTCAATGACCGCGTCATCCGGGAGATTAACTCCCAGCTGAGTCAAGCGGTTATGCAACCCAGACATTTTGAGTATGTGCTCGCTGACAGAACTATTTTCCTCCATCTTACAACTGAAGAACTTGTCGGAGACTTCATATCTCTCGACCCGGGCATGAGCTTGGAAAACCATTTTCAGCTCTTCGAACATCTCATATGCTCCATGTCTCTCAAAACGCTTTTGGAGCCCCGGTTCTAAGTTGTAAAGCATGCCGCACTGAACGAGGGAGTAATCATCAGAACGTGACTGCCAAGCATTCATAACGTCTTGGTTCTCTGGGACAGGTGCGTTACCTAGCGGTGCTTCTAGGACATAGTCTTTCTTGGCAGCTATGAGGATGATTCTCAGGTTCCGGACCCAGTCCGTATAGTTGCTGCCATTATCTTTCAGCTTGGTTTTCTCCAGGAACGCGTTGAAGTTGAGGACAACGTGGGCCATTTGATCTACAAGACATATTGTAAAGATTTTAGACTAAGTTCATGATAATTAAGTTCATCTAATCAAATTACTCAATGAACTCCCACTCAGATAGACATCCCTCCAGTCATCTAAGTGAAACATGATCCGAGTTAACTAGGCCGTGTCCAATCATCACGTGAGACGGACTAGCCAACATCGGTGAACATCTACATGTTGATCGTATCTTCTATACGACTCATGCTCGACCTTTCGGTCTTCCGTGTTCCGAGGCCATGTCTGTACATGCTAGGCTCGTCAAGTCAACCTAAGTGTATTGCGTGTGTAAATCTGGCTTACACCCGTTGTATTCAAACGTTAGAATCTATCACACCCGATCATCACGTGGTGCTTCGAAACAACGAACCTTCACAACGGTGCACAGTTAGGGGGAACACTTTCTTGAAATTATTACGAGGGATCATCTTATTTAAGCCACCGTCGTTCTAAGCAAATAAGATGTAAAACATGATAAACATCACATGCAATCAAATAGTGACATGATATGGCCAATATCATTCGCTCCTTTTGATCTCCATCTTCGGGGCTCCATGATCATCGTTGTCACCGGCATGACACCATGATCTCCATCATCATGATCTCCATCATCGTGTCTTCTTGAAGTTGTCTCGTCATCTATTACTTCTACTACTATGGCTAACGGTTTAGCAATAAAGTAAAGTAATTACATGACGTCATATGTTGACACGCGAGTCACAATTAAATTAAGACAACTCCTATGGCTCCTGCCGGTTGTCATACTCATCGACATGCAAGTCGTGATTCCTATTACAAGAACATGATCATCTCATACATCACATATATCATTCATCACATCCTTTGGCCATATCACATCACAAAACACTTGCTGTAAAAACAAGTTAGACGTCCTCTAATTGTTGTTGCAAGTTTTTACGTGGCTGCTATAGGATTCTAGCAAGAACGTTTCTTACCTATGCCAAAACCACAACGCGAATTGTCAATTTCTATTTACCCTTCATAAGGGCCCTGTTCATCGAATCCGATCCGACTAAAGTGGGAGAGACAGACACCCGCCAGCCACCTTATGCAACTAGTGCATGTCAGTCGGTGGAACCAGTCTCACGTAAGCGTACGTGTAAGGTCGGTCCGGGCCGCTTCATCCCACAATGCCGCCGAATCAAGATAAGACTAGTAACGGCAAGATAATTGACAGTATCGACGCCCACAACTACTTTGTGTTCTACTCGTGCATAGAAACTACGCATAGACCTAGCTCATGATGCCACTGTTGGGGAACGTAGCAGAATTTAAAAATTTTCTATGCATCACCAGGATCAATCTATGAAGTCATCTAGCAACGAGGGAGAGAGGAGTGCATCTACATACCCTTGTAGATCGCGCGCGGAAGCGTTCAAGAGAACGGGGTTGATGGAGTCGTACTCGACGTGATCCAAATCGCCGATGATCTAGTGCCGAACGGACGGCACCTCCGCGTTCAACACACGTACGGTTGGGGAGATGTCTCCTCCTTCTTGATCCAGTAAGGGGGAAAGAGAGGTTGATGAAGATCCAACAGCACGACGGCGTGGTGGTGGATGCAGCAGGATCCCGGCAGGGCTTCGCCAAGCGCAAGCGCGGAGGAGAGGTGTTACAGAGGGAGAGGGAGGCGGCAAGAGCAAGGGGTGCGGCTGCCCTCCCTCCCTCCTCTTTATATAGGGGCCTTGGGGGGCCGGCCCTAGGAGATGGATCTCCAAGGGGGCGGCGGCCAAGGGGTGGCTTCCCCCCCAAGCCAAGTGGGGGGCGCCCCCACCCCTAGGGTTTCCCAACCCTAGGCGCAGGGGAGGCCCAAGGGGGGTGGGGCGCACCAGCCCACTAGGGCTGGTTCCCCTCCCAACTCAGCCCATGGGGCCCTCCGGGATAGGTGGCCCCACCCGGTGGACCCTCGGGACCCTTCCGGTGGTCCCGGTACAATACCGGCGACCCCCAAAACCTTCCCGATGGCCGAAATTGGACTTCCTATATATAAATATTTACCCCCGGACCATTCCGGAACTCCTCGTGATGTTTGGGATCTCATCCGGCACTCCGAACAACTTTCGGGTAACTGCATACTAATATATCTACAACCCTAGCGTCACCGAACCTTAAGTGTGTAGACCCTACGTGTTCGGGAGACATGCAGACATGAACGAGATGCCTCTCCGGTCAATAACCAACAGCGGGACCTGGATACCCATGTTGGCTCCCACATGCTCCACGATGATCTCATCGGATGAACCACGATGTTGAGGATTCAATCAATCTGTATACAATTCCCTTTGTCAATCGGTACGTTACTTGCCCGAGACTCGATCGTCGGTATCCCAATACCTCGTTCAATCTTGTTACCGGCAAGTCACTTTACTCGTACTGTAATGCATGATCCCGTGATCAACCACTTGGTCACATTGAGCTCATTATGATGATGCATTACCGAGTGGGCCCAGAGATACCTCTCCATCATACGGAGTGACAAATCCCAGTCTCAATTCATGCCAACCCAACAGACACTTTCAGAGATACCTGTAGTGTACCTTTATAGTCACCCAGTTACGTTGTGATGTTTGGCACACCCAAGGCACTCCTACGGTATCCGGGAGTTGCACAATCTCATGGTCTAAGGAAATGATACTTGACATTCGGAAAAGCTACAGCAAACGAACTACACGATCTTTGAGCTATGCTTAGGATTGGGTCTTGTCCATCACAGCATTCTCCTAATGATGTGATCCCGTTATCAATGACATCCAATGTCCATAGTCAGGAAAGCATGACTATCTTTTGATCAACGAGCTAGTCAACTAGAGGCTCACTAGGGACGTGTTGTGGTCTATGTATTCACACATGTATTACGATTTCCGGATAACACAATTATAGCATGAACAATAGACAATTATCATGAACAAAGAAATATAATAATAACCATTTTATTATTGCCTCTAGGGCATCCAACAGGGGCTACACTGGTTGAAGTTTTTTGAGCATCATGCAATTACAAGTCCCAGGTTGCTGCAAGCATGACAACCCGGCACTTGGGGGCTACATAATATGGAGTATTCAGTTTTTACTAGTGACTGAGATGAACAACATGGATTTCTTCAAAAGTGGCAGTATTTATATTGAAGCAAATCTCCAACAATCACTTTGTTCTTCTCAAAACTTGGGGGGCTACAGGTAATATGGATATAGGGGAGAAAAATCTTCAAATTCTCAGTTTTGAGCAAATCAGGAAGATCAATTACATAACCCGGTGTCAACAACAATTATGACCTGGCATTGTCTGTTTTATAACCCGGCAATTTTGGTAATGATAAACCGGCAAGTTTTACATCTTCAAGCCGGCTAAAAGTCAGATGAGTATTTCAAAATCAATATTTTTTAAACCGGCATTGTGGAAGTCGATCAAGTGGAATATTTCTTACAATATTTCTCTACAAGAGACCAATCTCAACAAATTGACTCTGAAGCTGGCTTGTTGACCAGATTTTTTAGAAGGAAATAACAAGGAGTTAAGGATGATCAGGTGCCGGTTTACAAGAATTCTTAACCCAGAACACAATCTGTCAAATTTGTTCTTGTGTTTGTTTTACATGATCAGTTTAACATAGATAAATCCAAATTAAACCAGGGGCTAATGTCGGGGATATACCCCGTGGTATGACCCGACCAGAAATATGACCCGGCCGGACTTGGTGGTTTTCTTGAGACCCGGCTGACACTTGGCGATTCACTGGCGACCTGCCCTGACCTGACGGTTTACAAGCAACCCGCCAGAACATTATGACACACTGGTGACCCGGCGGACGGGTCAGACGAATGACAAGGCCCAAAGCCCAGAAGGCCGGTTCATGTTAATGGTGGGCTTGTTTATGAGGAAAGCACAAGGAATATTCCCCTACAAAGGAAGCAAGACTAGGACTCCACTTGTAATAGAGTAATCCTAATCCAACTAGGACTAGTGATGTAAACTGCCCCTTCAACATATATAACGAGGGGCGGGGCTCCCCAAAGAGGGAGAGAAAATAATAGCTAAGGCTAGACACAACTAGAGGAGAGCCAGTTTATGCAGCGACTCCATCATGAGCATAATGAGACCTAGCCACAAACAGCATGTAGGGCTATTCCGGATGATGTTTCCCGGGGCCCGAAGCTGTCTAAATCCTTGTCTTGTGTGATGATCCGCCTCGCATCTCTCATCCCGATCAGCCCCTCTCAAGCTACCACATAGATGCGTTTGCCTCACGACTAAGTCCTCACACTAGGACATCTGCCGTGACAATTCCACGATAGGGTCCTTGCCTTCACTCAACTACTTCTTGTACATCATGTGCTTCCAGTTTCTCCAAGCATCCATTGCCTTCTTCAGTGCAGCGTGTTCCACCTACATTCTCCACTGCTCTGGAATGTTGAAGTGATCCATGATCTCCCGGACTATTCTTCACCGTGTTTCTGTGTTAGCCTTCCAAAACCCCGGCAGATTAATGTTGAGCCTTGCCCTGCCAACAAATTCACACACACCCCTGAACCTGATGCGAGCTTTATCTGGTTTAGTTGGATCCCAAGACTTTAAATCAATCTCGGTTACTTCATATACACCTTTAGGCTGGTGTGTGGGCTTCCTTGGAGCGTTCCTTCGTGTCCTAACTAGAAGGGTAATTGCTGCAGCTCTATCCCGTTCAAGACTACTTGATCCCTCACAATCTGCTGAAGACCCAGGGTTGTCTGAATCAGATGAAGATATATGGCCTGAATGAGTGTTGTCGCTGCTACTCGGCATCTACAGAGAACACATGCGAAACTCAGGAAAGGATGATAAGAATAAAACTAACAACTTGGTATCAAGCTTTCTAAACATGCCATGCAATAATTTAGAAAATGTACGGCTAATTTGTTAAGTTTGTGTGACTCGGGCGCCCACGATCTGTAAATAGGCAGTAACTTATTAGAACAAATACAACTTATATGTAGTAAGGAAGGTAGATAATGAACATATATACGCTCTCCGTTATTTTATAGCCAATTTGTGAACATACAGAACTAAATTGGAAGAGGGATTGCGAGGAAATATGCCTCACCGTGATGGAGAGCAGTAACTAACAGGCTTCTTAATGCAAACCCGGCCGGAACACAGGAGAGGCGAGGGTTACTGCATCGATATGCTTGAGGGTGGCTGGTGAGCAAACGAAGACGGCGAGGCACGGGCCGCCGCGTGTTGGGAACGGCAGTGCAGCTAGGCTTGACACCGAAGAGCGGGCACACGACTGGGGTGAGTACAGCAGTGCCGAAGAGGGTTCTGCTGTGGTTCTGGGGGTGGGAGGTAGCGAAGGAGATTGGGTGGACTAGTTGACTCAAACACGGGCGAACGGTGGGGGGTGTTGGGGACTCCGGGTGTTGGCGGCCTAGGAAAAAAGGGTGAAAAAAAATCCCCGGTCGTCGCGCGCGCGGAAAGGCCTATGCAAACGGTTGCCTCTAAGCGCTCGTGTGCACAAACAGAATAATTTCGTTTGAAATGAAGACGTACTAATTTTGAAATGAAGACATGAGTTCATCGTTTTGCCTCTAAATTTTTCCCACGTAAACCAATCACAATTTTACCACGGGTTTGATTTGCTGGCGCATTTCAGGTCTCGTGTGCTATATGTAAGACATTTTTTGGCATTTACCATGCATGTTGGCATATAAATCAATTCCTAGCCGGACTGCATTTCCTGTCGAAAGGGATGAGGATTGCCGTTTGATCTGGGAGCATCCAATGGTGCAGACGTACGATCTGTGGGGTTTGGGTTCTGGCCAATCAGAACGCACGACCCAGATCACGCGCGCGGCAAGGGGGGCATCGGCCACGGTTTGGTAGGCACACGACTTTTCGTGTGTAAAGCATGTGCTATTTGAAAACATTTCTTGGAGGGGCTATTTGAAAACATTTACATGTGCTGTCGAGAGGGATGAGAATCGCCGTTCGATCAAGGAGAATCCAACGGTGCAGACATACGATCCATGGAGTTTAGGTTCTGGCCAATCAGAACGCACGACTCAGATCGCGCGCGTGGCAGAGGGCGGGGGTGCATCGGCCACAGTTTAGTGGACAAACAGCTTTTGTGAGCGAACTGTGTGCTCTTTGAAAACATTTACATTACCTAACATCGTATTTTTGTTCGAATGAAAACATGAGTTTCGTTTCGCCTCCAATTTTTTTCCATGGTAAGAAATCACGAGTATAGTGGAGAGTGTCATATACTAGTTGTTGGGGAACACAGTAAATTCAAAAAAAATCCTACGCACATGCAAGATCTATCATGGTGATGCATAGCAACGAGAGGGGAAGAGGGTTGTCCACGTACCCTCGTAGACCGTAAGCGGAAGCATTATGACAAACCGGTTGATGTAGTCGTACGTCTTCACGATCCGACCGATCCTATTACCGAACATACGGCACCTCCGCGATCTGCACACGTTCGGTTCGGTGACGTCCCATGAACTCTCGATCCAGCTGAGTGTCGAGAGTGTCGAGGGAGAGCTTCGTTAGCACGACGGCGTGATGACGGTGATGATGAAGCTACCGGCGCAGGGCTTTGCTTAAGCAGTACGACGATATGACCGAGGTAGATTATGGTGGAGGGGGGAACCGCACATGGCTAAGATATCAATGATCAACTTTTGTGTCTATGGGGTGCCCCCTCCCACGTATATAAAGGAGTGGAGGAGGGGGAGGGTCAGCCCTCTATGACGCGCCCTAGGGGAGTCCTACTCCCACCAGGAGTAGGATTCCCCCCTTCCAAGTAGTAGGAGTAGGAGAGAAGGAAGGGGAGGAGAGAAGGAAGGAAAGGGGGGCGGCCCCCACCCAATTCAGATTGGGCTCGAGGGGCACGCCTCCCAGCTTTTCCCTTCCTCTCCTCTATTCCACTAAGGCCCAATAAGGCCCATATACTCCCCGGGGGGTTCCGGTAACCTCCTGGTACTTCGGAAAATACCCGAACTCATTCAGAACCATTCTGATGTCCAAACATAGGCTTCCAATATATCATCTTTATGTCTCGACCATTTCGAGACTCCTCTTCATGTCTGTGATCAAATCTGGGACTCCGTACTACCTTCGGTACATCAAAACACATAAACTCATAATACCGATCGTCACCGAACGTTAAGCGTGCGGACACTACGGGTTCGAGAACTATGTAGACATGACCGAGACTCATCTGCAGTCAATAACCAATAGCGGAACCTGGATGCTCATATTGGTTCCTACATATTCTACGAAGATCTTTATCGGTCAAACAGCACAACAATATACGTTGTTCCCTTTGTCATCGGTATGTTACTTGCCCGAGATTTGATCGTCGGTATCATCATACCTAGTTGAATCTCGTCATCGGCAAGTCTCTTAACTCGTTCTGTAATGCAACATCCTGCAACTAACTCATTAGTCACATTGCTTGCAAGGCTTATAGTGATGTGCATTACCGAGAGGGCTTATAGATACCTCTCCGACAATCGGAGTGACAAATCCTAATCTCGATCTATGACAACTCAACAAACACCATCGGATACACCTGTAGAGCATCTTTATAATCACCCAGTTACATTGTGATGTTTGATAGCACACAAGGTGTTCCTCCGGTATTCGGGAGTTGCATAATCTCATAGTTAGAGGAACATGTATAAGTCATGATGAAAGCAATAGCAATAAAACTAAACGATCATTTATGCTAAGTGAACGGATGGGTCTTGTCCATCACATCATTCTCTAATGATGGGATCCCATTCATCAAATGACAACACATGTCTATGGTCAGGAAACTTAACCATCTTTGATTAACGAGCTAGTCAAGTAGAGGCATACTAGGGACACTCTGTTTTGTCTATGTATTCACACATGTACTAAGTTTCCAGTTAATACAATTCTAGCATGAATAATAAACATTTATCATGATATAAGGAAATATAAATAACAACTTTATTATTGCCTCTAGGGCATATTTCCTTCAGTCTCCCACTTGCACTAGAGTCAATAATCTAGTTCACATCGCCATGTGATTTAACACCAATAGTTCACATCTTTATGTGATTAGTTTGCATATCCGTGTGACTAATACCAAAAGGGTTTACCAGAGTCAGTAATCTAGTTCACATCGCTATGTGATTAACACCCAAAGAGTGATCATGTTTTGCTTGTGAGAGAAGTTTTAGTCAACGGGTCTGTCACATTCAGAGCCGTATGTATTTTGCAAATTTTCTATGTCTACAATGCTCTGCACGGAGCTACTCTAGCTAATCGCTCCCACTTTCAATATGTATCTAGATCAAGACTTAGAGTCATCTAGATCGGTGTCAAAGCTTGCATCGACGTAATTCTTTACGACGAACTCTTTGTCACCTCCATAACCGAGAAACATTTCCTTATTCCACTAAGGATAATTTTGACCGTTGTTCAATGATCCACTCCTGGATCACAATTGTACCCTCTTGCCAAACTCATGGTGAGGTACACAATAGGTCTGTACACAGCATAGCATACTTTATAGAACCTATGGTTGAGGCATAGGGAATGACTTTTCATTCTCTTTCTATTTTCTGTCGTGGTCGGGTTTTGAGTCTTTACTCAATTTCACACCTTGCAACACAGGAAAGAACTCCTTCTTTGACTGTTCCATTTTGAACTACTTCAAAATCTTGTCAAGGTATGTACTCATTGAAAATATATCAAGTGTCTTGATCTATCTCTATAGATCTTGATGCTTAATATGTAAGCAGCTTCACCGAGGTATTTCTTTGAAAACTCCTTTCAAACACTCCTTTATGCTTTCCAGAAAATTCTACATTATTTCCGATCAACAATATGTCATTCACATATACTTATTAGAAATGTTGTAGTGCTCCCACTCACTTTCTTGTAAATACAGGCTTCACCACAAGTCTGTATAAAACCATATGCTTTGATCACTTTATCAAAGCATATATTCCAACTCCGAGATGCTTGCACCAGTCCATAGATGGATCGCTGGAGCTTGCACACTTTGTTAGCACCTTTAGGATTGACAAAACCTTCTGGTTGCATCATATACAACTCTTCTTTAATAAATCCATTAAGGAATGTAGTTTTGATATCCATTTGCCAGATTTCATAAAATGCGGCAACTGCTAACATGATTCAGACAGACTTTTAAGCATCGATACAAGTGAAAAAAATCTCATCATAGTCAACAACTTGAACTTGTTGAAACCTTTTGCGACAATTCGAGCTTTGTAGATAGTAACACTACTATCAGTGTCCATCTTCCTCTTGAAGATCCATTTATTCTCAATGGCTTGCTGATCACCGGGCAAGTCAATCAAAGTCCATACTTTGATCTCATACATGGATCCCATCTCAGATTTCATGGCCTCAAGCCATTTCGCGAAATCTGGGCTCATCATCGCTTCCCCATAGTTCATAGGTTCGTCATGGTCTAGTAACATGACTTCCAGAACAGGATTACTGTACCACTCTAGTGCAGAACGTACTCTGGTTGACCTACGAGGTTCTGTAGTAACTTGATCTGAAGTTTCGTGATCATCATCATTAACTTCCTCACTAATTGGTGTAGGCATCACTGGAACTGATTTCATTGATGAGCTACTTTCCAATTTGAGAGAAGGTACAATTACCTCATCAAGTTCTACTTTCCTTCCACTCACTTCTTTCGAGAGAAAGTCCTTCTCTAGTAAGGATCCACTCTTAGCAACAAAGATCTTGCCTTCGGATCTGTGATAGAAGGTGTACCCAACAGTTTCTTTTGGGTATCCTGTGAAGACGCACTTCTCCGATTTGGGTTTGAGCTTATCAGGCTAAAACTTTTTCACAAAAGTATCGCAACCCCAAACTTTAAGAAACGACAGCTTAGGTTTCTTGCTAAACCACAGTCTGTATGGTGTCATCTCAACGAATTTTTAGACGGTGTCCTATTTAACGTGAATGCAGCCGTCTCTAATGCATAACCCCAAAACGATTGTGGTAAATCAGTGAGAGACATCATAGATCGCACCATATCTAATAAAGTGTGGTTACGACGTTCGAACACACCATTACGTTGTGGTGTTCCAGGTGGCGTGAGTTGCAAAACTATTCTGCATTGTTTCAAATGAAGTCCAAACTCATAACTCAAATATTCACCTCCGTGATCAGATCGCAGAAACTTGATTTTCTTGTTACGATGATTTTCCACTTCACTCTAAAATTCTTTGAACTTTTCAAATGTTTCAGACTTATGTTTCGTTAAGTAGATATACCCATATCTTCTCAAATCATCTGTGAAGGTAAGAAAATAACGATATCCACCGCAAGCCTCAACACTCATCGGATCACATACATCAGTATGTATTATTTCCAATAAGTGAGTTGCTCGCTCCATTGTTCCAAAGAACGAAGTCTTAGTCATCTTGCCCATGAGGCATGGTTCGCAAGCATCAAATGATTCATAATCATGTGATTCCAAAAGCCCATCAGCATGGAGTTTCTTCATGCGCTTTACACCAATATGACCTAAACGGTAGTGCCACAAATAGGTTGCACTATCATTATTAATTTTGCATCTTTTGGCTTCAATATTATGAATATGTGTACCACTACGATCGAGATTCAATAAACCATTCACCTTGGGTGTATGACCACAGAAGGTTTTATTCATGTAAACAGAATAACAATTATTCTTTGACATAAATGAATAACCGTATTGCAATAAACATAATCCAATCATATTATGCTCAACGCAGACACCAAATAACATTTATTTTAGGTTCAACACTAATCCCAAAGGTAAGGGGAGTGTGCGATGGTGATCTTATCAACCTTGGGATCATTTCCAACACACATCGTCACCTCGTCCTCAACTAGTCTTTGTTTATTTTGCAACTCCCGTTTCGAGTTACTACTCTTAGCAACTGAACTAGTATCAAATACCGAGGGGCTTGCTATAAACACTAGTAAAGTACAAATCAATAACATGTATATCAAATATACCTTTGTTCAATTTGCCATCCTTCTTATCCGCCAAGTATCTAGGGCTGTTCCACTTCCAGTGACCATTTCCTTTGCAGTAGAAGCACTCAGTTTCAGGCTTGGGTCTAGCTTTGGGCTTCTTCATGGGAGTGGCAACTTGCTTGCCATTCTTCTTGAAGTTCCCTTTCTTTACCTTGCCCTTTTATTTGAAACTAGTGGTCTTGTCAACCATCAACACTTGATGTTTTTCTTGATTTCTACCTTCGCTGATTTCAGCATCGCGAAGAGCTTGGGGAATTGTTTTCGTCATCCCTTGCATATTATAGTTCATCGTGAAGTTGTAGTAACTTGATGATAGTGACTAGAGAACTTTATCAATTACTCCCTCCATTCCTAAATATTTGTCTTTTAAAGGTTTCAAATGGTGACTACATACGAAGCAAAATGAGTGAATCTACACTCTAAAATATGTCTATATACATCCGTATGTGGTGACCATTTGAAATCTCTAGAAAGACAAATATTTAGGAATGGAGGGAGTACTATCTTATCTGGAAGATTAACTCCCACTTGATTCAAGCAATTGTAGTACCCAGACAATCTGAGCACATGCTCACTGGTTGTGCTATTCTCCTCCATCTTGTAGGCAAGGTACTGTCAGAGGTCTCATACCTCTCGACACGGGCATGAGTATGAAATACCAATTTCAACTCTTAGAACATCTTATATGTTCTGTGACATTTCAAAACACTTTTGAAGTCCCGGTTCTAAGCCGTGAAGCATGGTGCACTAAACTATCAAGTAGTCGTCATATCGAGCTTTGCCAAACGTTCATAACGTCTGCATCTGCTCCTGCAATAGGTCTGTCACCTAGCGGTGCATCAAGGACATAATTCTTCTGTGCAGCAATGAGGATAATCCTCAGATCACGGACCTAGTCCCCATCATTGCTACTATCATTTTTCAACTTATTTTTCTCTAGGAACATATCAAAAATAAATAGGGAGCTACATCGCAAGCTATTGATCTACACCATAGATATGCAAAAACTATCAGGACTAAGTTCATGATAAATTAAGTTCAATTAATCATATTACTTAAGAACTCCCACTTAGATAGACATCCCTCTAATCATCTAAGTGATTACGTGATCCATATCAACTAAACCATGTCCGATCATCACATGAGATGGAGTAGTTTTCAATGGTGAACATCACTATGTTGATCATATCTACTATATGATTCACGCTCGACCTTTTGGTCTCTGTGTTCTGTGGCCATATCTGCATATGCTAGGCTCATCAAGTTTAACCCGAGTATTCTGCATGTGCAAAACTGGCTGCACCCATTGTATGTGAACGTAGAGCTTATCACACCCGATCATCAAGTGGTGTCTCGGCACGACGAACTGTAGCAACGGTGCATACTTAGGGAGAACACTTATACCTTGAAATTTAGTGAGAGATCATCTTATAATGCTACCGCCATACTAAGCAAAATAAGATGCATAAAAGATAAACATCATATGCAATCAAAATATGTGACATGATATGGCCATTATCATCTTGTGCCTTTGATCTCCATCTCCAAAGTATTGTCATGATCTCCACGTCACTGGCATGACACCATGATCTCCATCATCTTGATCTTTATCAATGTGTCGTCACATGGTCGTCTCGCCAACTATTGCTTTTGCAACTATTGCTATCACATAGCGATAAAGTAAAGCAATTATATGGCACTTGCATCTTATGCAATAAAGAGATAACCATAAGGCTCCTGCCAGTTGCCGATAACTTTAACAAAACATGATCATCTCATACAACAATTTATATCTCATCATGTCTTGACCATATCACATCACAACATGCCCTGCAAAAACAAGTTAGACGTCTTCTGCTTTGTTGTTGCAAGTTTAACATGGCTGCTATGGGCTTTTAGCAAGAAACGTTCTTACCTACGCATTAAAACCACAACGTAGTAGAGTGATTGTTTTTTGATCTTCATAAAGAACCCTGTTCATTGAAACCGACTGAACTAAAGTTGGAGAAACTGACACCCACTAGCCACCTGTGTGCGAAGCACGTCGGTAGAACCAGTCTCGCGTAAGCATACACGTAATGTCGGTCTAAGCCGCTTCATCCAACAATACCGCTGAACCAAGAATCAACTAGTGATGGCGAGCAATATGTATATACCCACGCCCACAACTCCTTTGTGTTCTACTCGTGCATATAACATCTACGCATAAACTTGGATCTGATACCACTGTTGGGGGACGCAGTAATTTCAAAAAAATTCCTACGCACACGCAAGATCTATCATGGCGATGCATAGCAACGAGAGGGGAAGAGTGTTGTCCACGTACCCTCGTAGACCGTAAGCGGAAGCATTATGACAACGCGGTTGATGTAGTCGTATGTCTTCATGATCCAACCGATCCTAGTACCGAAAGTACAGCACCTCTGTGATCTGCACATGTTCGGCTCGGTGACATCCCACGAACTCTCAATCCAGCTGAGTGTCAAGGGAGAGCTTCGCCGGCACGACGGCATGATGACGGTGATGATGAAGCTACCGGCGCAGGGCTTCACCTAAGCACTACGACGATATGACCGAGGTGGATTATGGTGTAGGGGGGGCACCGCACACGGCTAAGAGATCAATGATCAACTTGTGTGTCTATGGGGTGCCTCCTCCCCCGTATATAAAGGAGTGGAGGAGGAGGGAGGGCCGACCCTCTATGGCGCGCCCTAGTGGAGTCCTACTCCCACCGGGAGTAGGATTCCCCCCTTCCAAGTAGTAGGTGTAGGAGAGAAGGAACGGGAGGAGAGAAGGAAGGAAAGGGGGCGGCCCCCACCCAATTCAGATTGGGCTCGAGGGGCGCGCCTCCCAGCTTTTCCCTTCCTCTCCTCTATTCCACTAAGGCCCAATAAGGCCCATATACTCCCCGGGGGGTTCCGGTAACCTCCCGGTACTCCGGAAAATGCCCGAACTCATCCGGAACCATTCCGATGTCCAAACATAGGCTTCCAATATATCAATGTTTATGTCTCGACCATTTCGAAACTCCTCGTCATGTCCGTGATCAAATCCGGGACTCCGAACTACCTTCAGTACGTCAAAACACATAAACTCATAATACCGATTTTCACCGAACGTTGAGCGTCCTGTCAATAACCAATAGCGGAACCTGGATGCTCATATTGGTTCCTACATATTCTACGAAGATCTTTATCGGTCAAACCGCACAACAATATATGTTGTTCCCTTTGTCAACGGTATGTTACTTGCCCGAGATTCGATCGTCGGTATCATCATACCTAGTACAATCTCATCACCGACAAGTCTCTTTACTCGTTCCGTAATGCAACATCTCGCAACTAACTCATTAGTCTCATTGCTTGCAAGGCTTATAGTGATGTGCATTACCGAGAGGGCCCAGAGATACCTCTCCGACAATTGGAGTGACAAATCCTAATCTCGATCTATGCCAACTCAACAAACACCATCGGAGACACCTGTAGAGCATCTTTATAATCACCCAGTTACGTTGCGACGTTTGATAGCACACAAGGTGTTCCTCCGGTATTCGGGAGTTACATAATCTCATAGTCTGAGGAACATGTATAAGTCATGATGAAAGCAATAGCAATAAAACTAAACGATCATTTATGCTAAGCTAACGGATGGGTCTTGTCCATCACATCATTCTCTAATGATGTGATCCCGTTCATCAAATGACAACACATGTCTATGGTTAGGAAACTTAACCATCTTTGATTAACGAGCTAGTCAAGTAGAGGCATACTAGGGATACTCTATTTTGTCTATGTATTCACACATGTACTAAGTTTCCGGTTAATACAATTCTATCATGAATAATAAACATTTATCATGATATAAGGAAATATAAATAACAACTTTATTATTGCCTCTAGGGCATATTTCCTTCACTAGTATCATGAATATACAATATATATGATACTAGTGTATGATACTACCTTTAATTAATTATAGCGCATAGTATAATACATATATATATATATATCATATTTATTGCCTTGCATTAGAAAAATTAGCATCACATTTAACATGATACTGTATCTACCTATATGTTACTCTAACCCTCTTTATATATATTTAATTCTTTGCCACATCAACATACTTGCGCTATTTCCGGGTGCATGACATGTTCGGCTATGATACCATCACTATGGCCAGCCTTATATAGTGGGGAGTATCATATACTATATATATATATATAGTATCATGCATATGATTCTAGTGTATGATACTACGTACGTACCTTCATAGCTTCATAGTGCATATATATAGTATCATAGAGTAGTGTATATATATATATCATAGATGACCGTATTTATGGCCATGCATGACACAAAATTGTATAGCATTTGTTATATATATATATGTTATGGTATCTACCTATGTTACTGCTTCTTTGCCACATCATCATATTTTTCTATTCCTGACTCCCGAGTGCATGATACCGGCTATGATACCCCCAGTATGGCCACCCTAATAAGGTTGGTCGTAATGTGGGAGTATCAAGCGGTATGATGCATGCCAACTAGACTTTTTGGATGATGTGGCACCCAGTTAAATGAGGAAACAGAGGGTGTGGTACCATATCGTGATACCGTATCATATTAAATGTTGTACTACTTTGTGTCATGCATGACAATGAATAAGGCAACCTAAGATATTAACTTATGATACTATGCATGCGCACATTACGGAGGTATTACCGATCATATACTAGTATCATGCATATATATACTCCCTCCTTTCCGGTTTATAGGCTTATCTCAAAATTTTAGTTTTTCCATTTTATAAGGCTCAATTTGGTTGTTCCCCATCACATGTTCAGATTCCAAGGTGCATTAAATCATTGCATGCATGCAAGTATTTATTAAGAGAAAGTTGACCAATGCATGTACTTTATGCATGCATGTATTGCAATTAATACATTGGAAAACATATTTTTTGAGGAAAACAAAAGCATTAATTGGATGTTTTTGCAAACTACAAAAAGTATTCCACCACTCACCATCTACCCGTGTTGGTGAGATTTTTGAATCGAGCCCTATAAGGCTGGCCATAGTGGGAGTAACATAACCGGTAACATGCACTTGGGACTAGCAAACATGCTTATGTGGCACACAATTAAAGAAGAGAGAGAGGGTTAGAGTAAGATAGGTAGATACTGTATCATGTTAAATGCTATGCTACTTTGTGTCATGCATGGCAATAAATATGATCATCTATGATACTACTTTATGATACTATGCACTATGGAGGTAGTATCATGCATATACTAGTATCATATGCATGATACTAGTATATATGATACTCCCCACTATGAGTAGCCTAAGGCTGGTTGTAATGGGGAGTATCATATACTAGTATCATGCATATGATATATATACTAGTGTATGATACTACTTCCGTAATGCATAGTATTATAATTAAGTTAGTATCTTAGGTTGCCTTATTAATTGCCATGCATCACACAAAGTAGTACAACATTTAATATGACACGGTATCATGATATGATACCACATCCTCTCTTTCCTCATTTAATTGTGTGCCACATCATCCAGAAAGTCTAGTTGGCATGCATGATACCGCTTATGATACTACCATTACAACCAGCTTAAACTGGAAAGGAGGGAGTAATACTAGCTAGTCTATGATATACTAGCTACCTCACTAAGAGCATGGTTAATAATACAACCAAGGGTTGGCTATAAGATGTTGCCATGTCCTATACAGCCAACCTCTTAGCGGGCATGTACAATAATAGGTTTTAAATACGTACTAGTTTATCAATAGTTGGCCCACCTTACATCCTCACAAAGTGTCTTAGGTCTCGTGTTGCGGTTGGCTCTACTAACCAAGAGCCTTCTTCTCTTCTCTCTCCTCTTCTCTTTCCTCCAACTAAAGCACATATATATTATTATATTCCTTATAGCCTGCTTAGACTACCCACAGTGGGAGTAACATATATAGGTAGTAACATTACACGTATCTAGATAAAATAGATGATGTGGCAAGCAATAAATGAAGTAAGAGAGGAAAGTGGTAACATAGCTAGTTACTTGTAGTATGAGTAAGATCACACATCTCAAGGCAAGATGAGTCTATAGCCTAATAAATGAAGTTTTGCATGTTACTACACATATGTTACTCCCCACTATAGAGGTAGTAACATAAACTAGTAACATTCTATGTTACTACCCATTATGGCTAGTCTTATGTCACTCTATTGTACTTGCTCTAATGCATAGTATCATAGAGTAGCTAGTATCATATTTAGTACTTTATTTATATTGTCATGCATGACACATAGTAGCATAACATTTATTATGATAGGTTTCATGATATGATACTTAACCCTCTCTTTCTTCATTTACCTAATTATATGACAGCTCATCAAAATTGCCTAGTTGGCATGCATGATACTAGCTATGATACCCTCTTACTATTAGCCTAGCAAAGAAGGTGTACAGATCATTTGTGCGTCGCTTTGTGAGTTTTCATCCGTTTGTTCGAGAAGCGGGGAGAAGTTTTAAACATTTCGGCCGCGAGGTGCGGCCACAGGTGTAGGCCTAGTTGGTATTTTAATTACAGGAAATTCAGATGGAGTTCGGACATCATCAAAATCGATGTGCGTGCTCTAACGACCCCGTGGAAAAAAATTGGTAAAGTTTGGCACAAGTTTTGATGACCGCTCCTTCCAAACTGGAGCATCTCACATGAAGGATCATGGTTTTCCAAAAGGAGACGTGTCAATTCAAACTCCTATGGCCGGTGACTTCATCGTTTGGCCTCATAAAAATTTCCACGGTACTCAATCACCATTATACCACGGGTTTGATTTTCTGGCGCATTTTAGGTATCGTTAGCTATATTTAACACATTTTTTGAGATTAATGTGCATTTTGTGCATAAAATAAAATTACAACCGGAACTGCATGTGCCATCGAAAGGGATGAGGATCGCCGTTCGATCTGGGAGCATCCAACGGTGCATACGTACGATCCGTGGGGTTTGGGTTCTGGCCAATCAGAAAGCACGACTCAGATCATGGGCGGGGTGGCGGGGTTTGGTCGGCACACGGCTTTCATCAACGAACCGTGTGCTATTCGCAAACCAGATTGCATATTTTTGTTCACACATACTATAGTGAGATCAATTGAGTGTGCTACCTCTATGATATAATAATAATAATAATAATAATAAAACAGTTCATATTCATTGCCTGAGCTGACAGCATATCAAGGTCAACATATTAACGGTTCTTACATCAATAGAAAACCGGGCATAACTCACAAATTCAGTACACGCGACAGTTCTAAATTGAACGAATTAAGTTGCAGGGTAGGCATAAAGACTAGTCTTACGGCTTAATTCCCATGTACATGGGGGAACTGGGATCATTAAGTTGACCCCGAATGAACTTGGAGTTTTTGATGATTTTACACTGCTATGTTACACGGGTGTGCGATCCGTTTGCTGGCAAATCATCATATTCATCATACTCGTCCTCATCCGGAACATCGTCGACACCCAGTACCCTTCTCCTCCCAAGCATCGCTAAATGGCAGTTCTTATGCAAGGGGTCTTCCACAAAGAAAATCTGGGTAGCATCACTGGCAAGAATGAATGGGTCCGCGTGATATGCCATCGTTGTCCTGTTAACACAGGTCTTCCTATACTCATCAATCCTTACCTGACCAAGAGGGATCCATGCGCACTTGAATAATGCCACCTTAACTTTCACATAGTCAAGCTCCCAAATCTCGTTGATGGTTCCATAGTATACCCTTTTATCAGCTTCATTTACAGTCATGCATTCTATTCGAACAGAGATGTTTTGATACAAGGTCTTCTGATCATGTTCCTCAGTGTAGAACGTGTATCCATTTATGTCATATCCTTGGTACGCCAACACCGTAGGTGATGGCTTTTGTGCCAACCAAGTAGCAATGTCATCAATGGATCCTTGTGCCAAACGATTCTTCAGCCATTCAGCGTAGTTCTTAGTGTGCTCCTTCATCTCCAAATCTGATGAAGGCACCATTGGTAAGAAGCTTTGGCGTATCTCCGCCAAGTGTTCTTCGGCATAAGCGATGAGAACTGGGCTATTAAGCAGTACCGTCAAATGGGCTTTCTCTGCCAATTCTCTGGGTGCAGCAATTTGCGTGCCAGCAAGGACTGGCTTACCTTTCAGCCTCCCCTCATGGCGAGAGAGGGGCAAACCTATAGGTATATGTTTCATGTATTCGGTGCAAAAATCAACCACCTCCTACGCGGTATAACCTTGTAGGATGCTTGCCTTTGGATTGTTTCGGTTCCAACAAAAGCGCTTCAGTATTCCCATGAACCGCTCGAAGGGATACATGTTGCGAAGAAATTCAGGAGCACAATACTTTATCTCGTCGACAAGGTGGACAGTGAGATGGACCATGACATCAAAGAATGACGGTGGGAAAAATATCTCTAGGTTGGACAATATTCTTGCAATACCATCTTGCATATGATTCAACTCTTCAGGATTTACAACTTTCTACCATAGTTGGTTGAAGAAATCACAGAGGTAAAATGAGTGTGTTTCTTATATCTTTGTGCATGAGATTCCTGATGGCCACCTAGAGGATTTGTGTCAACATTACTAGCAATCATGTGACTTCATGTGTCCCAACTTCATTTTACCTGAGCTCACATCCATGAGACTTCTGATGTTTGCGCAGTAGGAAGAGGGTGTCTTAACTGACAGCAAATAGGTGAAGAACTGTGTTGCTTCTTTTGTACTTAAAATTGTAACTCTTGCGAGTTTTGATGAATTTGTCATCATCTTCTGCTTCACTTTTGCGTTTTGATTAATCAGCAAGCATATCGAGCCATGAACCCTCACCATCCTTTCTTTTACCTTTAACCTTGAGAAGAGTACCAAGGATGCTTTCACATACATTCTTCTCTATGTGCATGACATCGATGCAGTGACATACACGTAGAATCTCCCAGTAAGGTAATTTCCAGAACACCGATTTCTTCTTAAACACTTGATCCTTGGGTGTTTGTTTCACCGTCAAAGGGTGGCTCTTGCCAAGCACAACATTAATTTTTTTAGCCATGCTGTGGACCACCTCCCCGTCATAGGGTCTTGGGCCCGCACCTGCCTCTGCCGTACCATCAAATTCAGCTTTCATCTTTCAGTATGGGTGATTTTTCATAAGAACCTACGATGACGCAAATACACTGTTTTGCGTGAGTCGGGAAGTCTTTTGCTAGCTGTCCTATCCATGCGTGTGACACACCCTACATCTCCCTTTGTTTTCTGCCCCGATGTGTTTCCTAATGCCGACATATCTTGAATGGTGTGCACTAGCATCACATGTAGATCGAAAATCTCCTTTCTGTGAGCATCATAACATTTTACAGCAGGCGCATCTATCCACATTGTCAGCAGTTCTTCTACCAGTAGCTGAAAGTAAATGTCGATGTCATTTCCAGGTTGCTTTGGGCCTTGGATAATCATTGACATCATAATGTATTTTTTCTTCATACACAACCAAGGATCTAGGTTATATATGCATAGAAGCACCGGCCATGTGCTGTGTTTGGTGCTCATATCGCCAAAAGGATTCATACCGTCAGTACACTCCCCGAGCCTTATACTTATAGGATCCTTGGCAAAAATTTCAAACTTTTTGTCGATTAATTCCCACTGAGCCCCATCTTTCGGGTGCCTCATAAACCTATCCGCAATTCGCTCATCATGATGCCACCGCAACCTCTTTGCATCTCTAGGGTTTGCAAACAAACGCCTCAACCTTGGAATTAAAGGCAAGTACCAAAAAACCTTGAACGGGATTCCTATATTGATCTCGTCATCCAACTTGTACTTCTCCTTTGCTCTCATGCGCTTGTATCGTGCATGCTTGCATGTGGGACATGCACACAAATCTTTGTACTCACCACGATACAATATACAATCATTCACACAAGCGTGTATCTTCTGTACTTCAAGTTCCAATGGGCAAACAATTTTCTTCGCATTCGTGCTTCTAGGGAGCACATTATCTTCCGGAAGAATTTCTTTGAAAAGACCTAACATCACTGTGAAGCCCTTTGATGGACCGTTTGCTGCTTTAAATCTGAGAAGCACCGGGGTGGCACAAAACCTGGAATATTTCTTTTTGCAACCTGGATACAATTATTTCTTGGAGTCCACATCAATGGTTGGCAGATCTTTGTACCCAATCATATCCTTTTTTGGGCCCTCGAAATCTACAATCATAGCAGCAAAATCTGGCATATCAAGATCATCGTCATCTGCGTCGACGTCTTGGTTTTCCAGTGGGCGTTTTGGCTTTCCGGTGTTCCATTGGTAGCTTGACGCCTTCGCCCCGATGTTAGATTCAACATTCATGTGACACTGATCGGGGTTTGGCATCTCGCTGCCCTAGGTATCTTCATCCATGACCTCCTCTTCACCATCTCTGGTCCAACGTGTATATCCATCCATGAATCCCCTAGAGACTAAGTGCATCTGGACATCTACAACTTCATGTGACTGTGTATTGGCACAATTAGTACATGGACACAGGATGTAATCCGCATCACCAATTCTCCTCTTTGTACTTTCAACCAAATTCATGAACTTTGTCATGCCACTGATAAAATTTGCAGTTTTCCGATTCTTCATCCATCGAGATCGTTCCATCTGCAGCACACGAATGGTAACTAAAAACAAAACAACAACATTAATACACAGATTAACTGCTGCCCAAAGATGCATACATAAATCACAAGGTTTTATTTTAATAATTACTGAGGGTGCTCCATGTTGTTATCCAGACTTGCAATGACAAAAATTAATGGCCAGTCAATTTACAGGTAGAGTACTAGTACAACACTACACTTACGAATTGAATACCTTAATTAAGCCACTCACGAAAAGAATACCTTAATTAATTAGCCGCATGGCGACCTCCACCCAGCAGACAGACAAGCACGATGCGGCGGCACGCTGAGACAGCAGGGTCAAGGAGCAAAGCTTAGGGCGGCTGCTGCCTGAAGTTCGACCTCCACTATCCCGCCATCGACCACGATGGATGTGCTCGAATCACGCCGCCACAAGCCTCGATGGTTGAGCTCCTCCTATCTCCCACTGCAGACTGAGGATTGACCTCCTATGACGGCGCCACCGCCCACCGACCGAGGATTGACCTCTTCTCCGGTAGCCGCCGCCTAGGCCACCGCCGCCATCTCTATATGCAGAGCGGCTATTTTTTTGACGAATATCCGCAGAGCGGCTATTTACACGATATATCACCGTAACTCAATTATATGGACAGGGTAGTACATCACATACGGTTATGTAACGACAACTGTGTCTAACCTACGTTGTCTTATCACATGATTTGGTGCAGAAATCCTGTGCGACGTTGTAATACCTAACACAAATGACAGGTATAAATAGTGTGTCGTATACAACATATAGTGCCATAAGTAGTTCCCAACCGTTAGCTTATCTCCACAGTTTCCCCATTTCCCCCAAATCCCTACATAGCCTCCAAATTCCCTCGTGTGGCGCTGACATTGAGGGAATGCAGACGAGTGGTGCTGATGGTTTCGGTGCGGCTGCTCCTACTCGTGTCGCCGTCGAGCACTTGCCTAAGGTCATCAGAAGGCAGGTGTACTATGGATCCGAATCGTCCTGTCAGGTTCCAATCTATCCCGATCTTTTTTAGCATGTCCAAAGTATAGCTCTCTGTTGAGTCCATCCTGAATGACCCCCCCCCAGGAAAGCGATCTGCCACCAGATCCGGAGCTTGACTCCAGACTCCCGCAACACGAGTTCGACTCCGAGTTTTGGGCCACCGAGAACTACCAAAAGCTGAGTTGTGTGCACGGGCACACTCCTGCTCGACGTGTATGCACGGAGGGATTCGACATTGGCAGGCGGTTTCTCAGTTGCCCCTTAGAGGTTAGTGCTAATTAAGTTCATCATTTTACTTCAGTTAATGCCACCGCTCATCCAGAATACTATTTAATATTGGCAGGGATATGAGGCTTGTGCCTTTGTTAACTGGCTGGATGAAGAATGGCATGGCAGGGCTCGGAGTGTTATCACCAAGCTCGCAGAAGATAACGTAAATCTGATGAAGAAACGGGATGATCTGGAATGTACAATTAGTACGATGAAGCAAGAAAGAATCAATCACAGGCAACAAATGAAAGGAAGAGACAAGAAGGAACTAGCACGTGTAGTTGTTGTTGTCGCATTAGCCATGTTCTATGCATTGTTTGAAATGATGATTAGGGGTTTTGTTTGACAGTATTTCTAAAGCACATCTAGATGTGCTCTAAGTAATGCACATCTAGGTCCTATGCCATTGATGTTACGCGAAGATTCGTGCAGATATTTTTCTTTGTCTTTTTTCTTTTCCTTTCTAGTTTGATTATTACTGGGTTTATCAATAAGAAGAGCTCAATGTATTGCTTGCCAACTGTCCTACTCCATTCGTACCGGTACCGGTGCATAATCCCAAAACCCATTCCTTGTTTTTGTCCTGAAAAAGGAAACCGGCCAAATAGCCAATAGGAGTCATGCGCAACCCCGAGAATTTGGAGCGAATGGGTACAAATAATTGCGGTTGATTAATTATATCAGCGGTTAGATAATACGTAAACCCCCGCTTCAATTGGTAGTTCCTCTTCTCTGCATACCCTGCTTAAGTGTCCACCATCTTCATCGTCCCCGGCAGGCCGCGCTACACACTGGCACACACTCTGCAGCCATGTCGAGCGACAGCGAGGACGACAGTTTGGCCAGCAGTCTGGCACCCGATGATAGGTCAACATCGGAATCATCCCGCTCGTCTTCCATGAGTCCGGTGTCGAGCCCAGACCTCGATTATATCTGGTTCATGGAAGGGCCGCCGCCTTCGGAGTCGTCAGACGACAACCAGACGGACGAGGAGCCGTCGGAGGACAAAGAAGAGGACGATGATGATGATGAGGAGGAATGGTCGAACGAGGAGGAGGACGACGACGACAACAACGACGATGACGACGGCGGCGACGATGAAAAGCTAGCGGTCAGCGGCAAGAAGCATCCTCGCCAAGACGATGTCGCGGGGCCATCCAACAACAACAACAATAAGGACTAAATTAAGCAGACTGTATATATCTCTGTTTATCCTGTCAATCTCATCGCAGACGATTAGTAATATGTATTCGACAGAGATCTTCTACATTATCACCAACAGGTTGGTTTGTTGAACTGTGTGCCCTGACGAGCACACAATTCACAAAAAAGACCATATGGGCTGTCTATAATGACCACACACAATTATGATTACCGACCTATTTGCCAGGCATCACACACATCTTGTTACACCGAATCATTTGTGTTCACCTCAATTATCGCAAACAGTTCATCGGAGTGAACTGTATGTCGTATATCGCACACACCTTGATCTGGCTGCCCGTTTCTGATGTTCTATCTCATCGCAAACAGTTCATACAGATCAACCGTATGCCCTCATTGCACACGCAACTAAAATCTGAACCGTGTTTGATGTATCATTCATCGCAAACATTTTGCATCTTTTTGGCGGGTTTTTACATCACCGTTTGTGATAAATGCATCGCACACAATTTCGTCAAAGGGTCTCTAGTCGTAGTGTCGCATTAGTAGCATCCTGCAGTAGTGAACATTCTTCAAGATTAGTAAGACCAAGCACATCACATAAGATTTTGGAATTGTAGAAACACTAGCACCCAAGTCACACAAAGCAAAGAACTCATAATTTTTAATCTTGACTTTGATAGTAGGTTCCCATTCATCATGCAATTTTCTAGGAACTGGAACTTCTAATTCCAATTTTTCTTCAAAAGCTTTCATCATAGCATCAACAATATGTTTAGTAAAAGCTTTATTTTGTTCATAAGCATGGGGTGAATTTATCATGGATTGCTAAAAAGAAATACAATCAATCAAAGAGCAACTATCATAATTAAATTCTTTGTAATCCAAAGGAGTGGGCACGCCACTAGTTAAAGTTTTGACCTCTCCAAACCCACTTTCATCAATTTTCTCAACAAGATTTTCACCCTCCGAAATATTGGGACGCCTTCTACCTAAAGTTGACTCTTCTCCGGTCCATTTTTTATCAATCTTAACTTTACTAAACAAGGAATCAATAGAAGAAACACCGATCATTTCAAGATCTTCATCACTTTTGCAAAAGAAATCACTAGAAAACGCTTTTTCTAAAAAATTATCTTTTAGCTCTAAGCATTGCGGTTCTTTTCTTACTTTCATCCATAGAAACATAAAGAGCTTTAATTGATTCATCTACTTTAGGCACACAAATTTTCATCTTGAGATTTTCCACATCATGAGCAATTCTATCAACACTTCTAGACAAATCATCAATCTTACTCAACTTTTCTTCTATGGAAGTGTTGAAAACTTTTTCAGTGTTGATAAATTGTTTAATATTATTCTCAAGATCAGAGATGTTCCTATTAATATTATAAGATTGATTTCCATAGGAATTACCATAATTATTAGAGGAATTATTAGGAAAAGGCCTAGGATCAAAATTACCTCTATAAGCATTGTTGTTGAAATTATTTCGAGAGATAAAATTCACATCTATGGCATCACTATTTTGCTCAATCAAAGTAGACAAAGGCATATCATTAAGATCAATAGGAGCACTTCTACTAGCAACCAATTTCACAAGAGCATCAACTTTTTCACTCAAAGAAGAATTTTTCTTCAATTGAATTAACTTTTTTACTAGTAGGAGCTCTTTCAGTATGCCATTGCGAATAATTTGCCATAATATTATCAAGCAATTTGGTGGCTTCACCCAAAGTAATTTCCATAAAAGTACCACCCGTGGCGGAATCTAAAAGATTACGAGAAACAAAATTCAACCCTGCATAAATTTTTTGTATGATCATCCAAAGATTTAATCCATGAGTTGGGCAATTCCTTAGCATCATTTTCATCCTTTCCCAAGATTATGCTGCTCATGTTCAAGTTGCTTGAAATTCATGATCTGGGTTCTAAGGGAAATAATTTTTGCGGGAGGAAAATACTTAGTGATAAAAGCATCTTTGCACTTATTCCAAGAATTGATACTATTGTGAGGCAAAGAAGAGAGCCAATTTTTTGCAGAATCACGCAAGGAAAACGGAAATAATTTCATCTTCACCACATCATTGTCCACATCTTTTTTCTTTTGCATATCACATAATTCCACGAAGGTATTAAGATGGGACGTGGCATCCTCACTAGGAGTACCGGAAAATTGATCTTTCGTAACGAGATTCAACAAAGCAGTATTAATATCACAAGACTCCGCACTAGCGGCGGGAGGAGCAATCGGAGTGCCAATAAAATCGTTGTTGTTGGTATTTGAGAAATCACATAACTTGGTGTTCTCTTGAGTCATGATGACTACACAACATGATTGCACTCAAAAACAGATCCAGCAAGAAAACGGCGAACGAAAAGAGAGGCGAATAAAACGGAAATTTTTTGTGAAGTGGGGGAGAGAAAAACGAGAGGCAAATGGCAAATAATGTAAATTGCAAGGAGATGAGATATGTGATTAGGAACCTGGTATATGTTGAAGATCCTCCCTGGCAACGGCACCAGAAATTCCTTTTGATGTCGCTTGAAGCTACGTCGGTATTTCCCCAAAGAGGAAGGGATGATGCAGCACAACGGTGGTATGTATTTCCCTCAGATATGAAACCAAGGTTATCGAACCAGTAGGAGAACCAAGCAACACAACGTAAACAGCTCCTGCACACAGATAACAAATCCTTGCAACCCGACGTGTTAAAAGGGCTTGTCACTCCTTTTCGGGGTACGGTGCCTCATGTGGCAAACAGACGTGACATAAATTTGTAGTAGATTGATAGATCGAACGCTAAATGAAATAAAGAAAGAAAAATTGCAGCAAGCTATTTTTGTATTTTGGGTTTAATAGATCTGAAAATAAATGCAAGAGAAAAGTAGATCGCAAAGGCAAATATATGAGAAAGAAGACCCGAGGGGCGTAGGTTTCACTTGTGGCTTGTCTCGCGAAAAATAGCAAACTGTGGGTAAACAAATTACAGTTGGGCAATTGATAGAACTTCAAATAATTATGATGATATCCAGGCAATGATCATTACATAGGCATCACGTCCAAGATTAGTAGACTGACTCCTGCCTGCATCTACTACTATTATTCCACACATCGACCGCTATCCAGCATGCATCTAGTGTATTAAGTTCATGGAGAAACAGAGTAATGCAATAAGAAAGATGACACGATGTAGACAAGATCTATGTATGTAGAGATAGACCCCCATCGTTTTATCCTTAGTAGCAACGATGCATACGTGTTGTTTCCCTTTCTGTCACTGGGATCAAGCACTGTAAGATCGAACCCACTACAAAGCACCTCTTCTCATTGCAAGATAAATAGATCAAGTTGGCCAAACAAAACCCAAATATCGGAGAATAAATACGAGGCTATAAGCAATCATGCATATATGAGATCAAAGAAACTCAAATAACTTTCATGGATATAAAAAGATATAACTGGTCATAAACTCGAAGTTCATCAGATCCCAACAAACACGCCGCAAAAGAGTTACATCATAGGGATCTCCAAGAGACCATTGTATTGAGAATCCAGCGAGAGAGAGGAAGCCATCTAGCTACTAACTATGGACCTGGAGGTCTACAAAGAACTACTCACGCATCATCGGAGAGGTACCAATGGAGGTGGTGAACCCCATCCGAGATGGTGTCTAGACTAGATCTGGTGGTTCTGGACTCTGCGGCGGCTGGATGAATATTTCGTCGCTCCCCCTAGGGTTTTTGGAATATTGGGGTATTTATAGAGCAAAGAGGCGGTTCGGGGGGCACCCGAGGTGGGCACAACCCACCAGGGCGCGCCCTGGTGGGTTGTGCCCCCCTCAGGGCACCCTCGAGGTGCATCCAGGGCCTATTGTGTTCCTTCTGGCCCATAAAAATTCTCCGTAAAGTTTTGGGGCATTTGGACTCCGTTTGATATTGATTTTCTGTGATGTAAAAAACATGGAAAAAACAGCAACTGGCACTTGGCACTATGTCAATAGGTTAGTACCAAAAAATGATATAAAATGATTATAAAACATCCAAGATTGATAATATAACAGCATGGAACAATCAAAAATTATAGATACGTTGGAGACGTATCAGTAACCAATAGCGGAACCTGGATGCTGATACGACTCCAACGTATCTATAATTTTTGATTGTTCCATGCTCTTATATTATCAATCTTGGATGTTTTATAATCATTTAATAGTCATTTTATATCATTTTTTGGTACTAACCTATTGACATAGTGCCAAGTGCCAGTTGTTGTTTTCTGCATGTATTTTACATCGCAGGAAATCAATACCAAACGGAGTCCAAATGCAACGAAACTTTACGGAGATTTTTTTGGACCAGAAAACACTCAATGGGCCAAGGCAGCGCCTGGGGGTGCTCCGAGGGGAGCATGATACGTCTCCAACGTATCTATAATTTTTTATTGTTCCATGCTATTATATTATCAATCTTGGATGTTTTATAATCATGTTATAGTCATTTTATATCATTTTTGGTACTAACCTATTAACATAGTGCCTAGTACCAGTTGTTGTTTTCTGCATGTTTTTTACATCGCAGAAAATCAATACCAAATGGAGTCCAAATGCAATGAAAATTTACGGAGATTTTTTATGGACCAGAAGACACCCAATGGGCCAATGCGAAGCCTGGGGGTTGCTCTGAGGGGAGCACAACCCACGAGGGCACGCCAGGAGGCCCAGGCGCTCCCTGGTGGGTTGTTCCCACCTTGGGTGCCCCCCGGACAGCCTCTTTGCTCTATAAAAACCCCAATATGCCAGAAACCCTAGGGGAGTCGACGAAAATCAATTCCAGCCGCTGCAGAGTCTAGGACCACCAGATCCAATCTAGACACCATCAGGGAGGGGTTCACCACTTTCATTGGTGCCTCTCCGATGATGCGTGAGTAGTTCCTTGTAGACCTTCGGGTGTGTAGTTAGTAGCTAGATGGCTTCCTCTCTCTCGTTTGATTCTCAATACAATGGTCTCTTGGAGATCCATATGATGTAACTCTTTTTGCGGTGTGTTCGTTGGGATCGGATGAACTTTGAGTTTATGATCAGATCTATCTTTTTATATCCATGAAAGTTATTTGAGTTTCTTTGATCTCTTATATGCATGATTGCTTATACCCTCGTATTTCTTCTCCGATATTTGGGTTTTGTTTGGCCAACTTGATCTATTTATCTTGCAATGGGAAGAGGTGCTTTGTAGTGGGTTCAATCTTACGGTGCTTGATCCAAGTGACAGATGGGGAACCGACATGTATGTATCATTGCTACTAAGGATAAAATGATGGGGTCTATCTCTACATAGATAGATCTTGTCTACATCATGTCATCGTTCTTATTGCATTACTCCGTTTCTCCATGAACTCAATACACTAGATGCATGCTGGATAGCGGTCGATGTGTGGAGTAATAGTAGTAGATGCAGGCAGGAGTCGGTCTACTAATCTTGGACGTGATGCCTATGTAATGATCATTGCCTAGATATCGTCATGATTATTTGAAGTTCTATCAATTGCCCAACAGTAATTTGTTTACCCACCGTTTGCTATTTTGCTCGAGAGAAGCCACTAGTGAAAACTACGCCCCCCGGGTCTATTTCTCATATTATTTGCCTTTGCGATCAACTTTTCCTTTGCTTTTATTTTCAGATCTATTAAACCAACAATACAAAAATACCTTGTTGAGTTTTATCCTTATTTATTTTATTTGGCATTCGATCTATCAATCTACTACAATTTTATTCACGTCCGTTTGCCCATCTTGGGGTGCCGCTACCCGAAAGGGATTGACAACCCCTTTTACACGTCGGGTTGTGAGTACTTGGTATTTGTGTGTAGGTGTTGTTTACGTTGTGTTGCTTGGTCCTCCTACTGGTTCGATAACCTTGGTTTCATCACTGAGGGAAATACCTACCGCTATTGTGCTGCATCATCCCTTCCTCTTTGGGGAAATAACGATGTAGCTTCAAGCCGCCATCAAAAGGAATTTTTGGCGCCGTTGCCGGGGAGGATTTTCAACATATACCAGGTTCCTAATCACAAATATCATCTCCTCGGAATTTACATCATTTGCCATTTACCTCTTGTTTTCCTCTCCCCCACTTCACAAAAAATTTGCCTTTTTATTCGCCCTGATTTTCGTCCGCTTTAGATCTCTTCTTTGTCACCATGGCCGACCCCAAAAATGCTAAGGGTTTTCTCTCGAGTGTTAATGCTTTGGATAGCCCCTCTGTCCTCTCTAAGCTCATAAACAATGATGCTATGGAAAGGCTTACCGGGATTGTTAAGGAAAATTCTAACTATCTTGATGAAGATGATCCCGGATTTTTTTGTTATTTGCTTGATGAATCTTTGAAATATGCTTGGGATAGGCTATTGAGAATCCGAGCTAGCTATGTGACCCAATATTAGATAGAGATATACTTGAAAAGTTCTTATGTTGGTTACCTTCTTCCTTCAAGCAAGTTTTGGATTCTATATTTGAAAACGGTTTATTGGAGGGGATGCCATTGATACTTATGAAAGGATGAAAACCATATTTGGGCACCTCCCAAGGAAAAGAATATTGAACCCACTACCCTCTTGTGTTTTTATCAAAATGAAATAATCAAAGAGATGAAGGCTAGTTTAGATATGAATTTTCGCAACGTACTTAATCTTACCTCTACTATTAATGGTCACGTGCTTTCACAAAATAGAAAAATAAATGCCATTGATAAGAAATTTATTTTTTCTTTCAAAAGGGGGGAGATGACAAAACATAGATCCTTGCTTTATGCCTAGCTAAGGGCGTGAAACTATAGCGCTTGTTGGGAGGCAACCCAATGAATAAAATTTATTTTTGTTTTTTGCTTTCTATTCTTGAGTGTTTGCGCAATTATGCTACTGTTATGATTGTGTTTTTTGTGTTTTAATTAGTGGTTGTGCCAAGTAAAGACTTTAGGATCTTCTTGGGTGATAGTTGTTTGATCTTGCTGAAAAAACAGAAACTTTTGCGCTGGAGAAAGTAATTTCCTTTTTTAACCAGCGAGCGATAAAATACCAATCCCTTTTGCAGTAGATTAATATACAAATTGCCTAGGTCATCCTAATTTTTCAGAGTTTGTGGAGTTACATAAGTATTCTAAATACCCATATTGCTACAGAATGTTCTGTTTTTGACAGATTCTGTTTTCTTTGCGTCATGTGCTTGTTTTGATGGCTCTATAGTTTTTCTTTGATAAGTTTTTGCCATAGAAAAGTTGGAATACAGTAGATATAATGCAAGAAAAAATATGAATTGGTTTACTACAACACTTATAGTAGTAATTTGTTCTCTTATACTAACGGATCTCACGAAGGCTTTTGTTGAGTTTTGTGTGATTAAGTTTTCAAGTTTTTGGTTATCTTACGATGGATAAAGGAATAAGGAGTAATAAGAGCCTAAGCTTGGGGATGCCCCAGAATCCCAAGATATTATCCAAAAGAGAGCAAGCAACTAAACTTGGGGATGCCCCCGAGTGGCATCCCCTCTTTCTTCTAACGACCATCGGTATTTTACTCGAAGCTATATTTTTATTCGTCACATACTATGTGTTTTGCTTGGAGGGTCTTGTATGATATGGGTCTTTGCTTGTTTTATTTTGTGTTTTAAGTCTTGATTCCTTGCTGGAGACACATATTGGAGAGAGCCAAAATTATGTCATAACTTGTTAGAATTGCTCTCTATGCTTCACTTAAATTTTTATGAGCTATGGACTTCCTCTAGTGCTTCACTTATATCTTTTTGAGCACGGTGTGCTTTAGTATTTTTGAAGAAATGCTCTCTTGGTTCACTTAGATTTATTTCAGAGTTAGTAAAATTTACAAGAAATTCTCTCTTGCTTCACTTAACTTAATTTGAGAGAAGGAAATTTTATGCTCATGATCTTCACTTATATTTGTTTGAGCTTATCAAAAGAAACACATGAAAATTAGTTCCAAAGTGATAGATATCCAAGAAGGATATTGTCGGTGTCAAAACCGGCGGATCTCGGGTAGGGGGTCCCGAACTGTGCGTCTAAGGCGGATGGTAACAGGAGGCAGGGGACACGATGTTTTACCCAGGTTCGGGCCCTGTTGATGGAGGTAAAACCCTACGTCCTGCTTGATTTATTCTTGATCATATGGGTATTACAAGAGTTGATCTACCATGAGATCGGAGAGGCTAAACCCTAAAAGCTAGCCTATGGTATGATTGTATGTTGTCCTACGGACTAAACCCTTCGGTTTATATAGACACCGAAGGGGCTAGGGTTACACAAGGTCGGTTACATAGGAGGAGATATACATATCCGTATTGCCTAGCTTGCCTTCCACGCCAAGTAGAGTCCAATCCGGACACGGGATGAAGTCTTCAATCTTGTATCTTCATAGTCCAACAGTCCGGTTGTCCGGAGACCCCCTAATCCAGGACTCCCTCAGTAGCCCCTGAACCAGGCTTCAATGACGACGAGTCCGGCGCGCAGTGTTGTCTTCGGCATTGCAAGGAGGGTTCCTCCTCCGGATATACCACAGAAGAGTTCAAATAAAGGATAGTGTCCAACCCTGCAAAATAAGTTCCACATACCACCGTAGAGAGAATAATATTTCCACAAATCTAATCTGCCGACACGTTTAGGCAACATGACATCATGCCATGGCTCGGTGATTATTCGAACCATTTTTCTTTAACTAGCCCCGCACATAACGCGAGGCAGTTTCTTGACACGTCTTATCAAATTAGAGATCGTGTTCCCCTTATTACGGGATTCTCATCAATACGGGCGTGGGTAACCCAACTGCGCCATTGATTACAGTGCTTGGGGGATAAGCGAGTTTTACCAGGCTAGTGGGGGCGCACAGTTTCGGCCGCCCTTATAAAGGGATAAGGTTTAACCTTTCTCTACCCATGCCTTCTTCCTCCTTGCTCATCCGTTCTTGCGCACTCATGCCCCAACGCCCAAGTCCGCATATTTCTCCTCAACCTCCTCCAAACATGTCCGGAGCAGGAGGGAAGTGGATGGCTTCCTCCGTTATGGAGGAACACATCAAAAAGCTGCGCGGAGCCGGATACTTAGCTGCGAATATCGCGCATCGGCTGCCCGCTGCGGGGCAGATCGTCCCTACCCCGGAACCTCATGAGAGGGTAGTTTTCCTCCACCACTTCCTCCGCGGACTAGGGTTTCCCCTTCATCCATTCGTCCGTGGTCTCATGTTCTACTACGGGCTGGACCTTCATGATCTGGCCCCGAACTTCATCCTCAACATTTCGGCGTTCATCATCGTCTGTGAGGCCTTTCTCCGCATCCCCCCCCACTTCGGTCTGTGGCTGAAGACCTTCAATATCAAGCCGAAGGTGGTGGGAGGCCAACAAGCAGAATGCGGCGGAGCCATGGTGGGCAAGATGCCCAATGTTATATGGCTCGAAGGCTCCTTCGTGGAGACCATAAAGGGGTGGCAATTGGCGTGGTTTTACATCACCGAGCCGCGTGACACCAACTGGGTGGCTGCCCCGAGTTCCGATCCGGATTCCCTACACGGCTCACTTCCTGGAAAGAGAAGGGCCTGTCGTGGGGTTTATTGGTAGAGCTAGACGGACTCCAGAAATGTATCTGGAACATGGCAAACAAGAAACTCAAGCTTGTCAACATAGTCCAGGTCATGCTCATCCGCCGGATCCTCCCGTGTCAACAACGGGACTTCAACTTGTGGGAGTTCGACCCGGTCCAGCACCAAACTCTGAGCGAGCTCTTCAACACGACGCACAAGGACGTCTGGAGGGTGCTGTTCAAGGGCGCCGAGGTCCCTCCCTCTCTCACCGAGGACCGCAGACTAAGCGCGAAGCGGCGAGCGCATTCGGTAAGTTCTATACATCCGGTAGGATATTTATTTCTCCTAGCTTAACCATGTGCAAGGTCTGAGCTCCCATGCCTTTGACAGGACTGGGTGGAGACATCAGGGCACATTAACTGTCCGGCCCCTCTACCCGAAGACACTGCGGACACTCTCCTGACGGAGATGCTGACTCCGGCTCCTTACAAGGTGTCGGAGAAGACCAAGAAGGCCAAGGGAACCCGAAAGAGTTCCCGATGCCAGGTGTTATCGGACTCATTGTCCGATAACTCCGCGATGCACTCCTCCCCCAAAGATGAGGAGGAGGATGAAGATGCTCCCCCTCCAGTCGGGGGAGACAAGAAAAGGAAGGCCGCCCCAACCGGGGGGCCGAAGGGTCCAAGAAGGGAAGGACTCTCCTTCCGGACTACTCCACCACCACCGCCGAAGGCGAAGACGAGTGGCTGCTCAGGGTCAAGCCCCTGGCGAAGTCGTAAGTATTCGGATGCCAGAGTAACTCATAGCATACTTTTATCGCACTGCCTCTCCTAACGCCAAATTATGACTATGCAGACCGCCACGAGCCCGTATCGACGTATCGTCAGACGGCTCCCTGGGCTCGTCGGATATGGATAGCGATTCACTTCCGACCGCCACCTCCCCTTTCCCTACGGACAATGTTGAGGTATTGTCTCAAGAGGCACCGGGTCGAGGGGAGATAGTCCCGGAGGCGCCTCAAGGCGACCTTCCAGACTCTGGGAGAAGAGGGAGCAAGGCTCCCGAGGGCTCCGAGTCTGGCCCTCAGCCGAACACCGCGCCGGAACCCCCAGTGGTTCCGAACTCGGGCAGGCGGCCTCCTTCCAAAAGGGGCAAGACGCCTGTACCGGTGACCTCTGTCCATCCAGAGGCACCGGACAATCTGCCGGGAGCGCTTCGTAGCACTTCCATCAATGAAGAGCACCGCACTATTATGAGTGTGGTGGTCCAGAAGGTTCAGTCCGCCAAGAGCGGACTGACTGAAGCCTGTGCCAGCCTTCTAACATGCTTTGAGGTAAGTTTTTGAAATTTGGGGAAAAATATTACCGCATAGACAGTAGCCCCTGATGCTCTGTTCGGTGTTCACAAAGAAAAGACGAACAGAGGATCAAACAATATCGCAGGAGTCTAATATAAGTATGTCAATATGCGTATGCAGGCTTCGCTGTTAGCCTCTGCCGCACTAACTGCGGAGGTCGCCGCACTGAAGCAAGACCTTAAAGGGTCCAAGGACGAGCTCGGCCTTGCCAAGAGGCAGCTCGAGGAGAATAAAGGTAAGTAGTACCTAGTCTATGGATATGTATAAACAGAATGCGATTGCAAAATGACAGGTCATCGTAAATTTGCCAGGGGCCACGACCGAGGTGGCGACTGATACGTCTCCAACTATCTATAATTTTTGATTGCTCCATGCTATATTATCTACTGTTTTGGGCAATATTGGGCTTTATTACCCACTTTTATATTACTTTTGGGACTAACCTATTAACCGGAGGCCCAGCCCAGATTTGTTGTTTTATGCCTATTTCAGTGTTTTGAAGAAAATGAATATCAGACGGAGTCGAAATGGAACAAAATCAACTAGAGAAGTTATTTTTGGAAGGAAACACACCTGATGGACTTGGACCCCACGTGAGAAGATACGGGAGCTGCCCACGAGGGTGGGGGGCACGCCCACCCCCCTAGGGCGCGCCCCTGCCTCGTGGGGCCTCCGTGGCTCCTCCGACATACCCCTTGCACCCATATATACCTACGTATCGTAAAACTTCCAGAACGGAGATTAGATCGGGAGTTCCGCCACCAGAAGCCTTCGTAGCCACCAAAAGTCAATCGGGACCCTGTTCCGGCACCCTGCTGGAGGGGGGAACCCTCACCGGTGGCCAGCTTCATCATCCCGGCGCTCTCCATGACAAGGAGGGAGTAGTTATCCCTCGGGGCTGAGGGTATGTACTAGTAGCTATGTGTTTGATCCTCTCTCTCTCTCTCTCTCTCTCTCGTGTTCTTGAGACGATACGATCTTGATGTATCACAAGCTTTGATATTATAGTTGGATCCTATGTTTCTCCTCCCCCTCTTCTCTCTTGTAATGAATTGAGTTTCCCCTTTGAAGCAATCTTATCGAATTGAGTCTTTAAAGATTTGAGAACACTTGATGTATGTCTTGGTGATCAACTTGCGGGTTTCGTGACATTGGGAACCTATGCATAGGGGTTGGCACACATTTTCGCCGTGATTCTCCGGTAGAATCTTTGGGCACTCTTTGAGGTCCTTTGTGTTGGTTGAATAGATGAATCTGAGATTGTGTGATGCATATCGTATAATCATACCCACGGATACTTGAGGTGACATTGGAGTATCTAGGTGACATTAGGGTTTTGGTTGATTTGTGTCTTAAGGTGTTATTCTAGTACGAACTCTAGGGCTGTTTGTGACACTTATAGGAATAGCCCAACGGATTGATTGGAAAGAATAACTTTGAGGTGGTTTCGTACCCTACCATAATCTCTTTGTTCGTTCTCCGCTATTAGTGACTTTGGAGTGACTCTTTGTTGCATGTTGAGGGATGGTTTTATGATCCAATTATGTTAGTATTGTTGAGGGAACTTACACTAGCGAAATTATGAACCCTAGGCCTTATTTCCTATCATTGCAATACCGTTTACGCTCACTTTTATCACTTGCTGATCATGCTGTAAAAAACAGAAACTTTAGCACTCACGAGAATTGCTGCCATTTTTATTTGGAGAGTGCTATTTAGTTAATTCTTTTTGCAGATGATTAATATATAAATTCCTCACGTCCAGATATTTATTTGAGAATTTTATGTGTTCCATAAGTATACGTTTGATCCAGATTACCACAGACTGTTCTGTTTTTGGTAGATTCTATTTTTCGTGTGTTGTTTGCTTATTTTGATGAATCTATGGTTAGTAAAAGAGTTTATAAACCATATAGAAGTTGGAATACAGTAGGTTTAACACCAATATAAATAAATAATGAGTTCATTACATTACCTTGAAGTGGTGATTTATTTTCTTATACTAACAGAGCTTACGAGTTTTCTGTTAAGTTTTGTGTTGTGAAGTTCTCAAGTTTTGGGTAAGGATTCGATGGAATATGGAATAAGGAGTTGTAAGAGCCTAAGCTTGGGGATTCCCAAGACACCCCAAGGTAATATTCAAGGACAACCAAGATCCTAAGCTTGGGGATGCCCCGGAAGGCATCCCCTCTTTCGTCTTCGTTCACTGGTAACTTTACTTGGAGCTATGTTTTTATTCGCCACATGATATGTGTTTTGCTTGGAGCGTCAATTTATTTTGTTAGGATTTGCTTGCTGTTATTTAGAAAAATGTTTTGCATCTGTTATTTCAATAGAAGTGGCATTGATAGCCTTTACTATGCCTATGTTACAAGTATACATGTTGCTGTTTGAAAACAGAAAGTTTACCGCTGTTGCAATAATTCCCTAGAAAAGTAAGAATGTGATAAAATGTTGAAACCTTTTGAATATTAAGCTCTGATAAATTTACTACAGTGGAAATTTTCTTTCATAATTTTTGGAGCTAGGGAAGTATGGATGTTGCTGCATTCTTTACAGATTATCCTGTTTAGGCAGATTGTTGTTATGTTTGCAATGTTTGCATATCTTTGCTTCTTTAATGATTCTATTTGAGGATAGGACTATTAAATATGCAGAGGCATTTAGTATTGAATAATAATTTTAGTGATTTGCTACAGTAGAGTATGATAAGGTTTTTGCAATGGTTTATACTAACTTATCTCACGAGTCCTTGTTGAGTTTTGTGTGGATGAAGCTTTTGAGATTTAGGGAGACCGTGATATGAGAGGAATTAAGGAGACACAAAAGCTCAAGCTTGGGGATTCCCAAGGAATCACAAGATAATATTTCAAGAATTCTCAAGCATCTAAGCTTGGGGATGCCCCGGTTGGCATCCCACCTTTCTTCTTCAACAACTATCGGTTAGTATCGGTTGATCCTAAGTTTTTGCTTCTTCACATGATGTTTGCCATTCTTAGAATGTCATTTTATTTTGCTTTGCTTGCTGTTTGAATAAAATACCAAGGCATGAAATTCTGAAATGTTAGAGGGTCTTCACATAGTTGCATAATTATTCAACTACTCATTGATCTTCACTTATATCTTTCGGAGTAGTTTGTCATTTGCTCTAGTGCTTCACTTATATCTTTTAGAGCATGGTGGTAGCTTAATTTTGAAGAAATAGATGAAATCTCATTCTTCACTTATATTATTTTGACAGTCTTAATAGCATGGTAATTTTCTTAAAATCCTAATATGCTAGGTATTCAAGAATAATAAAATTCTCTTATGAGTGTGTTGAATACTATGAGAAGTTTGATGCTTGATGATTGTTTTGAGATATGGAGATGGTGATATTAGAGTCATGCTAGTTGAGTAGTTGTGAATTTGAGAAATACTTGTGTTGAAGTTTGTGATTCCCGTAGCATGCACGTATGGTGAACCGTTATGCGATGAAGTCGGAGCATGATTTATTTATTGATTGTCTTTCTTATGAGTGGCGGTCGGGGACAAGCGATGGTCTTTTCCTACCAATCTATCCCCCTAGGAGCATGCGCGTAATACTTTGCTTTGATAACTTGTAGATTGTTGCAATAAGTATATGAGTTCTTTATGACTAATGTTGAGTCCATGGATTATACGCACTCTCACCCTTTCACCATTGCTAGCCTCTCTAATACCGCGCACCTTTCGCCGGTATCATACACCCACCATATACCTTCCTCAAAACAGCCACCATACCTACATATCATGGCATTTCCATAGCTATTCCGAGATATATTGCCATGCAACTCTCCACCGTTCAGTTTATTATGACACGCTCCATCTTTGTCATATTGCTTAGCATGATCATGTAGTTGACATCGTATTTGTGGCAAAGCCACCGTTCATAATTCTTTCATACATGTCACTCATGAATCATTGCACATCCCGGTACACCGCCGGAGGCATTCATATAGAGTCATATCTTGTTCTAAGTATCGAGTTGTAATTCTTGAGTTGTAAGAAAAATAAAAGTGTGATGATCATCATTATTAGAGCATTGTCCCAGTGAGGAAAGGATGATGGAGACTATGATTCCCCCACAAGTCGGGATGAGACTCCGGACGAAAAATAAATAAAAGAGGCCAAAGAAGCCCAAATAAAAAAATAAAAAAAGAGGCCATAAGAGAGGAGAAAAGGCCCAAATAAAAAAATAAAAAATGAGAGAAAAAGAGAGAAGGGACAATGTTACTATCCTTTTACCACACTTGTGCTTCAGAGTAGAACCATGATCTTCATAATAGAGAGTCTCTCATGTTATCTCTTTCATATACTAGTGGGAATCTTTCATTATAGAACTTGGCTTGTATATTCCAATGATGGGCTTCCTCAAATTGCCCTAGGTCTTTATGAGCAAGCAAGTTGGATGCACACCCACTTAGTTTCTTTTTGAGCTTTCATATACTTATAGCTCTAGTGCATCCGTTGCATGGCAATCCCTACTCACTCACATTGATATCTATTGATGGGCATCTCCATAGCCCGTTGATACGTCTAGTTGATGTGAGACTATCTTCTCCTTTTTGTCTTCTCCACAACCACCATTCTATTCCACCTATAGTGCTATATCCATGGCTCACGCTCATGTATTGCGTGAAGATTGAAAAAGTTTGAGAACATCAAAAGTATGAAACAATTGCTTGGCTTGTCATCGGGGTTGTGCATGATTTAAATATTTTGTGTGGTGAAGATAAAGCATAGCCAGACTATAAGATTTTGTAGGGATAGCTTTCTTTGGCCATGTTATTTTGAGAAGACATGATTGCTTTGTTAGTATGCTTGAAGTATTATTATTTTTATGTCAATATGAACTTTTATCTTGAATCTTTCGGATCGGAATATTCATATCACAAGTAAGAAGAATTACATTGAAATTATGCCAAGTAGCACTCCACATCAAAAATTCTTTTTTATCATTTACCTACTCGAGGACGAGCAGGAATTAAGCTTGGGGATGCTTGATACGTCTCCAATGTATCTATAATTTTTGATTGCTCCATGCTATATTATCTTCTATTTTGGGCAATATTGGGCTTTATTATCCACTTTTATATTACTTTTAGGACTAACCTATTAACCGGAGGCCCAGCCCAGATTTGTTGTTTTATGCCTATTTCAGTGTTTTGAAGAAAAGGAATATCAGACGGAGTCGAAACGGAACGAAATCAACTAGAGAAGTTATTTTTGGAAGGAAACACACCTGATGGACTTGGACCCCACGTCAGAAGATACGGGAGCTGCCCACGAGGGTGGGGGGCGCGCCCCCTGCCTCGTGGGGCCCCCGTGGCTCCTCCGACGTACCCCTCGTACCCATATATACCTACGTATCGTAAAACTTCCAGAAAGGAGATTAGATCGGGAGTTCCGCTGCCAGAATCCTCCGTAGCCACCAAAAGTCAATCGGGACCCTATTTCGGCACCCTGCCGGAGGGGGGAACCCTCACCGGTGGCCATCTTCATCATCCCGACGCTCTCCATGACGAGGAGGGAGTAGTTCTCCATCGGGGCTGAGGGTATGTACTAGTAGCTATGTGTTTGATCTCTCTCTCTCGTGTTCTTGAGACGATACGATCTTGATGTATCGCGAGCTTTGCTATTATAGTTGGATCCTATGTTTCTCCTCCCCCTCTTCTCTCTTGTAATGAATTGAGTTTCCCCTTTGAAGTAATCTTATCGGATTGAGTCTTTAAAGATTTAGAGAACACTTGATGTATGTCTTGGTGATCAACTTGCGGGTTTCGTGACATTGGGAACCTATGCATAGGGGTTGGCACACGTTTGCGTCGTGATTCTCCGGTAGAAACTTTGGGCACTCTTTGAGGTCCTTTGTGTTGGTTGAATAGATGAATCTGAGATTGTGTGACGCATATAGTATAATCATACCCACGATACTTGAGGTGACATTGGAGTATCTAGGTGACATTAGGGTTTTGGTTGATTTGTGTCTTAAGGTGTTATTCTAGTACGAACTCTAGGGCTGTTTGTGACACTTATAGGAATAGCCCAACGGATTGATTGGAAAGAATAACTTTGAGGTGGTTTCGTACCCTACCATAATCTCTTTGTTCGTTCTCCGCTATTAGTGACTTTGGAGTGACTCTTTGTTGCATGTTGAGGGATGGTTTTATGATCCAATTATGTTAGTATTGTTGAGGGAACTTACACTAGCGAAATTATGAACCCTAGGCCTTATTTCCTATCATTGCAATACCGTTTACGCTCACTTTTATCACTTGCTACCTTGTTGTTTCTATTATTTCAGATTACAAATATCTTTATCCACTATCCATATACCACTTGTTTCACCATCTCTTCGCCGAACTAGTGCACCTATACAATTTACCATTGTATTGGGTGTGTTGGGGACACAAGAGAGTCTTTGTTATTTGGTTGCAGGGTTGCTTGAGAGAGACCATCTTCATCCTACGCCTCCTACGGATTGATAAACCTTAGGTCATCCACTTGAGGGAAATTTGCTACTGTCCTACAAACCTCTGCACTTGGAGGCCCAACAACGTCTACAAGAAGAAGGTTGTGTAGTAGACATCAACGACCCTGAAGCAAGCGCTATCCGAGGCCGAAAACAAAGCGGCCAAGGAGCGCACCGAGTGGGAAAGGCATGAGGCACGGGTGGGCGAGGTGCAGCAAGAGCTCCATGCTCTCGTGACGAAGCACGAGGCGTTGGAGCTTGACTTGAAGATGCGAGAGTCCAAGCTTGCCGTGGCCCTTGAGAGCGCAAAGAATGCCAAGGCCGAAGCCCAACGGGGAAGCTCAACGGAGAAGCTGTTCTGGTCTCAATATACTGGGACCAAACACCCGATGCCTCTGAGCGACCAGCTGAAGCAACTGGTCGAGCTGCACAAGGCGACCGAACAGGCCATGAAGGGCTTTATAGTCCGGATGTGGCCTGGCGATGCCCCTCCCAACAGCTACTTCGGCCTGGTGAAGCGGCTTGTGGATGCTTGCCCACGGCTGGAAGTCATCAAGCGGTCCGTCTGCATCGAAGGTGCACGCCGGGCTTTTGCCCGTGTGAAGGTGCAATGGGCCAAGCTGGACGCCGTGAAGTTGATTAAGGAAGGGCCGCCGGAGGGCAAGGAGCATCGCCACCCCGAGATGTACTATGATGGTGTCCTGAAGGGTGCTCGTCTCGTAGCGGACGAGTGTACGAAAGATATAATATTCGAGTAAATTCGCTCATGTAATCCTGTATTTATGAAAACTTGTTCATATGCTCTATGCAATGCTTGTTTGAATTTAAAATATTACCTTATGTTTAGCTATTTATCAAATCTAAGAGATGGCTAGTCGTCGGCTTCTGCCCCCACGCCACGAGTGCTGGGGTGTTCGGGATAAACCTGAGCACTCTTGTTCCCATTGTTGGGTCCTTCGAGGGAGGTGCTCAGCACAATGAACAAGGCAATCGGATTATAATGCGTTATCACTCTCACTTAGCCATAGAATTCTATAATTTTAAATTTCGGCGAAGCCCCAAGTATTCGGAAGGCCGAATTTGGGGCGCGATACACGCCTTAAGCCGGACAAGGCCGACTCCTCGCTCTAAGCGGCATAAGCCTTTAGGGACTCGAAACCTCTCAAACAGCGACCAGTCTCTCGCCTTATCATGACAGTCAGTTTTAGCTTTCTCTACTGAGGTGCTTAGCCCAGCAGAACCGGTGCACAATCGCAGTAGTTCTCCCAGTGCTAGCTTAGCCGATATAGCGGAACGTAAGGTACCAAAACATGGGAGCCGGGCAAACCCAACTATTGACCAAAGACATGATTCGGAGCTGATGCATATAATGCTATAAGTTCGGAGTGCCGCACTTGTGAAAGTGTTCAGACTTCTCATGCCGTGTTATGGGGTGCTTGAGCCCCTGGCGTATTGGTCGTACCAAAGTGTACGGGTGCTAAATGTCGTGACTGAACATATATACATAAAAAAGAAGAATGCAATAAAAGCCTTAATGCAATGCATTGTTTATTCAAAAACATGCGTAAAAGCATAATGATACAGGTTGTGCGATAAGCAAAAAGTAGGACTATGTCCCCTCCAAGGGCAAGCTGAGGAATAATATTAAAGCAAGTATTTCACTCGTTATCGTAATCCACCTGGGAGTTCCGTGGTGTGATGTAGCTTTCTGCCTCCTTGGTTGCTGCATCATGTGTTCGGCAATCATGCTACCGGACAGGGTTTCCAGAGATTAATGTCCTGAAAGAGAGAGAAATAACAAAGCGCGAAGCCCCTAGTGCGGTTTAAGCTGCGTCTTGGGGCGTGCCGTAGTCGTGCCCCCTTCCCGCCTATGCCCATGGTATTTTTAATGCGTAATTATGTACGCGTGGCACGGGTTTTGCCATTTGGCTGGGACCGGGGTGGGGGCCGCATTGCTATGCGAGCTCAGAACGTGCCAGGTGGTCTAGTTGTCGATTACTCCGGACGCGCTTGAAATTGTCCGGGCCCTTAATCGTCGAACTAGTGGATTGCCTTAAGAGGCTGCTTTGTGCTTCTGCTACGAGGGTCGCAGTGTGCTCCTCCGTTCGGAGAGAGCGCTCTGTGTTTCCATTAACTGTAATGACCCCCTGAGTTCTTGGCATCTTGAGCTTGAGGTATGCATAATGCGGTACCGCATTGAATCTCGCAAATGCGGTTCTCCCAAGCAGTGCATGATAGCCACTGCGGAACGGGACTATATCGAAGATTAACTCTTCGTTTCGGAAGCTATCCGGGGATCCAAAGACCACTTCCAGTGTGAGTGAGCCTGTGCAGTGGGCCTCTACACCTAGTATGACGCCTTTAAAGGTTGTTTTTGTGGGTTTGATCCTTGAGGGGTCTATACCCATTTTGCGCATTGTGTCCTGATAAAGCAGGTTCAGGCTGCTGCCGCCATCCATAAGGACTCGAGTGAGGTGAAATCCGTCAATGATTGGGTCTAGGACCAGTACGGCGAATCCGCCATGACAGATACTAGTGGGGTGGTCCCTGCGATCGAAGGTGATCGGACAGGAGGACCATGGGTTGAACTTTGGGGCGACTGGCTCCAAGCATATACGTCCCTGAGCGCACACTTCCGCTCCCTCTTGGGGATGTGGGTTGCGTATATCATGTTCACCGTCCGCACTTGTGGGGGAACCTCTTTTGTCCTTCGGTGTTCGGCTACCGGGGCTCCTCCTCGTCATCGCTATGTGGCCCCTTATCTTTGTTTTCGGCAATTAACTTGCCGGCCTGCTTGAACACCCAACAATCCCTGTTGGTGTGGTTGGCTGGCTTGTCGGGGGTGCCGTGTATTTGACACAAGCAATCGAGTATACGGTCCAAACTGGACGGGATCGGAGTGCTTATTTTGAATGGCTTTTTCCGCTGACCGGGTTTAGAGCCTTTGAATCCGGCATTGACTGTCGTATCCTCGGTATTGTCGCTGTTAATGCGGCATTTATGTTTATTGCGACGTCACCTGCTATTGCCGTCCTTGGTATCCGAAGTACCATGGTTCTTTGGTATGTTATTACTGCGAGCCAGCCAGCTGTCTTCTCCCGCACAAAAGCGGGTCATGAGTGTCGTGAGGGCTGCCATAGATTTGGCTTTTCCTGACCAAGGTGTTGGGCTAGCCACTCGTCGCGGATGTTGTGCTTGAAAGCTGCTAGGGCCTCTGCATCCGGACAGTCGACAATTTGATTTTTCTTTGTTAGGAACCGTGTCCAGAATTGCCTGGCCGATTCCTCTGGCTGCTGAATTATGTGGCTCAAGTCATCGGCATCTGGTGGTCGCACATAAGTGCCCTGAAAGTTGTCGAGGAATGTAGCTTCCAGATCTTCCCAACAGCCAAAGGACTCTGCTGGCAAGCTATTGAGCCAATGCCGAGCTGGTCCTTTGAGTTTGAGTGGGAGGTATTTAATGGCGTGTAGATCATCACCGCATGCCATGTGGATATGCAGGAGGAAATCCTCGATCCATACCGCATGATCTGTTGTGCCGTCATATGATTCTATATTTACGGGTTTGGAAGCCTCTGGGATTTGATGATCCATTACTTCGTCTGTGAAGCATAAGGGGTGTGCGGCGCCTCTGTACTGGGCTATATTGCGACGCAGCTCCAATGAGTCTTGCCCGCTATGCTCGGCCCGACCGGATTTACTTTTACTATATCCGGCGTGACGATTATCGTCTCGCGTAGTGGCGCGCCCTCGTGATCCATAGATCGATCTTGCATGTTTTGCTTTGTCCTCCAATACGTCTCGCAGGTCTGGCGTGTTTCCCCATGCCTTTCTATTTGAATGGCGTCGGGGTGGAGGCTGAGCTTTTTGCTGGAATGCCTCTCTGCCACGGCCACGAGGTGGCTGGTCAGCCGCGTCATACACTTCTTCCTCCAGTTGGGGTAGCAACCTGCATTTTGGGTAACTCTTGGAGGGGTGTTCGAGTTTATATTCCTCGGCCGCCAGGACTTCAGTCCATCTGTCAGCTAGCAGATCTTGATCAGCTTGGAGCTGGTGCTGCTTCTTCTTAAGGCTATTTGCCGTGGCTATAAGCCGGCGCTTAAAGCGCTCTTGTTCGGCGGGATCCTCTGGCCCGACGAGTTCGTCATCGTCGAGGCTTGTCTCGTCTTCGGAGGGAGGCATGTAATTATCATCCTCCTCATCTGCCGCTCTCTCAGGAGGGCTGGCCTCTCCATCCTCCCGCCCTAAATCGTGCTAGAGGGGATTATTGCCATCTTCGGCACTATCCAGAGTGCTATTATCTCCTGTGCCGGTATCACCACTTTTGCTTTGGCGGGACTAAGAGCGGCGCTGCCGACGTCGGCGCTTGGGTTGCTTCTTGGAGGGGTCATCCTCCGCTGTCTTGTCGCCATTGCCTTCTTTGGGTGTGTCCACCATGTATATATCGTATGATGAGGTGGTTGTCCAGTGCCCTGTGGGCAGCGGTTCCTCTTCATCTCCCGCATCATCGTCCATACCGTCGATGTCTTCAGAGCCGAAGTCAAGCATGTCGATTAAGTCGTCGATAGTGGCTACTAAGTGGGTGGTGGGTGGGCAGCGAATTTCTTCGTCATCCGCATCCCAATCCTGCCGGACATAGTTCAGCCAGGATCCTCCTGACAAGGAGAGAGACCTTAATGAGTTCAGTATGTCGCCAAAGGGCGAGTGCTGAAAAATATCCGCGGAGGTAAACTCCATGATCGGCGCCCAATCGGATTCGCTAGGAACGGGCGCAGGTGGTTCGGAGTCCATGGCCGGAGAAGGATCCGGCAGTTTGACAACACGACTCTCGTGCAGGGTAAGGTCGATGTTCGGCTCGATCGCCACTGAGGGTAAGGCCTCCGTGGCGGGGTCCATCCACCCGTCCATGGACGGCGCAACTGGCTCCGAATTGAGGGTCGGAGCGGCTGCCGGTGCGTTCTCCTGAACACTGTCCGATGGTAGAGCTAAATCGTACTCATCGTGACCGTGTGACACACAAGGCAGGGGCTCGAATCCATCGAAGATCAAGTCTCCGCGGATATCGGCCGTGTAGTTTAAGCTTCCAAACCTGACCTGGTGGCCAGGGGCGTAACTTTCGATCTGCTCCAGATGGCCAAGCGAGTTGGCCCGCAGTGCGAAGCCGCCGAACACAAAGATCTGTCCGGGGAGAAAAGTCTCACCCTGGACTGCATCGCTATCGATGATCGTAGGAGCCATCAAGCCTAACAGCGACGACACAAAGGAACTCTCAATGAAAGCACCAATGTCGGTGTCAAAACCGGCGGATCTCGGGTAGGGGGTCCCGAACTGTGCGTTTAAGGCGGATGGTAACAGGATGCAGGGGACATGATGTTTTACCCAGGTTCGGACCCTCTTGATGGAGGTAAAACCCTACGTCCTGCTTGATTTATTCTTGATGATATGGGTATTACAAGAGTTGACCTACCACGAGATCAGAGAGGCTAAACCCTAAAAGCTAGCCTATGGTATGATTGTATGTTGTCCTACGGACAAAACCCTCCGGTTTATATAGACACCGAAGGGGGCTAGGGTTACACAAGGTCGGTTACAAAGGAGGATATATACATATCCGTATTGCCTAGCTTGCCTTCCACGCCAAGTAGAGTCCAATCCGGACACGGGACGAAGTCTTCAATCTTGTATCTTCATAGTCCAACAGTCCGGCCAAAGGATATAGTCCGGCTGTCCGGAGACCCCCTAATCCAGGACTCCCTCAGATATAATAAAAACTTCCATGAAGATCATTGGACAAAATAAACTTGATTATTAGTAATAGTTTTGAGAAATGATGATGTGATATGTGAGTCATCTTGATGAGTAATTATGCTTTAGTAAGAATATTGGTGTTAAGGTTTGTGATTCCCTATGCAACCACGAAAGTCAATCATTATGCAATGAAATTATATCCTACTTATGGTGCATTCGGTATTAATTATGCTTAATGCTCTCTTATGAGATTATTCATTTCTTGGTTGGTCCCTTCTCAATCTTTTGCTAGCCTTCATTTTGCACTAAGTATGATCACTACTTGTGCATCCAAAACCTTTAAACCAGTCTTGCCACATGAGTCCACTATATCTACCTATATGCGGTATTCTTTTGCCATTCTAAGCAAATTTGTATGTGCCATATCTAATTTTCAAAACAAACTTCTCTTTTGTGTGTTCGTACCGCTCGCGGAGCGGTGAGGGGTGGCTAATATTTTCCATTCTAGATGTGTTATTCTCACGATGAGTGTTTATTCACTTGCCATTGCACGAGAGTAAGGCAAAGGTATTAGGGATGTTGATACGTCTCCAACGTATCTATAATTTATGAAGTATTCATGCCATGTTTACAATAATTTTATATGGTTTTGGTATGATTTCCATGGAACTAACCCGGACTGATGATGTTTTCAGCAGAACTATTGTGGTGTTGTTTTTTGTGCAGAAATGAAAGTTCTCCAAATGAGCTGAAACTTTTTGATGATTTTTTTGGAACAAAAGAGACCCCCGAAGCTTCGTGGAAGGACCAGAAGGTGAAGGAGTAGGGCACAAGACACCGGGGCGCACCAGGGCCCTTACCCGTTCCCCGGTGGGTTGTGCTCACCTCGAGGCCCATCTTCGCGTGAAACAAACGCCCAAAAAACCTATAAATAGAGAAACCATCAGAAATAACCCTAGATCAGAAGTTCCACCGCCACAAGGCTATGTAGACACCGAAAACCAATCTAGACCCCGTTCCAGCATCCTGCTGGAGGGGGGAATCATCTACGGTGGCCATCTACATCATCCCGGTGGCCGGCACGATGAGGAGGGAGTAGTCCACACTCGGGGCTGAGGGTTTATACCAGTAGCTATGTGTTTAATCTCTCTCTCTCCCTCTCTCTCTTGTGTTCTTGAGATGTCATGATCTTGATCTATCGCGGGCTTTGTTAATATAGTCGGATCATCTGGTGTTTTCCCCTCTCTATCTTGTTGTGATGAATCGAGTTTTTCCCTTTGAGATTTCGTTGTTATCGGATTGAATACTTTTATGGATTTGAGAACACTTGATATATGTCTTGCAACTGAATACTCATGGTGACAATGAGGTATCGTATTGATTCACTTGATATATGTTTTAGCACTCAACTCGCAGATTCCCGAGGTGACATTGGGGTAATCTATGCATAGGGGTTGATGCACGTTCTTTTCTTTGTTTCTCCGGTAGAAATCTTGGGGCACTCTTTGAAGTTCTTTGTGTTGGATTGAGTATTATGAATATGAATTTGCTTTGTTGTTATTTTAGTACGAACTCTAGGATAGATCAAACGGAAAGAATAGCTTTGTGTTATTTTAGTACAAACTCTTGATAGATTGAATGGAAAGAATAGCTTTGAGGTGGTTTCGTACCCTACAAACAATTTATTCTTATGTTCTCCGCTAGATAGGAACTTTGGAGTGATTGTTTATTGCACTTTGAAGGGTGGTTATATGATCCAATTATATTAGCATTGTTGAGAGATTGCACTAGCGAAAGTACGGACCCTAGGACTCATTTTCAAGCATTGCAATACTGATTTTGTGCCCATTTACTATTTTCCACCTTGCTGTTTTTATTTATTCAGATTATAAAAATATATTTCTACCATCCATATTACACTTTTATCACCATCTCTTCGCCGAACTAGTGCACCTATACAAATTGCCATTGTATTGGGTGTGTTGGGGACACAAGAGATTTCTTGTATTTGATTGCAGGGTTTGAGAGAGAGACCATCTTCATCCTATGCCTCCCACGGATTGATAAACCTTAGATCATCCACTTGAGGGAAAATTGCTACTGTCCTACAAAACTCTGCGCTTGGAGGCCCAACACGAGTCTACAAGAATAAAGTTGTGTAGTAGACATCAAGCTCTTTTCTGGCACCGTTGCCGGGGAGGTTAGGTAAGCGGCAATCACATCCCGTCAACGAAGCTCTTTTCTGGCGCCGTTGCCAGGGAGGTGAGTGCATGAAGGTATATCTTTAGATCTTGCAATCGAATCTTTTAATTTCTTGTTTTATCACTAGTTTGGTTTATAAACTAAAAATGGAATTGAGGTAGCATCATATTATTGATCATCTTTATAATATCTTTCGTGAAAATGATGGAAAAGAAAATTGTGCTCAATTGATAGAAGAAGAATTCAATAGAATTTTTGGTATAAATGATGAGCATGATTTCAATGTTGTTAGTATGAATTCTTTGAATATCCATGATGCTAATGATATGCTAAGCCATAAGCTTGGGGATGCTATGTTTGATGAAGATGATATTTTTAGTCCCCCAAGATTTGATGTGCAAATTTTTTATAATGATAGCATGCCTCCTATTTATGATGATTATATTGATGAAAGTGGATTTGGAGAGGTCATGACTTTATTTAGTGATGAATCCACTATTTTGGAAGATGTTTCAATTGACTATGATAACAAAGTTGCTATCTATGATGATTATGGTGATGACATGTATGCTATAAGGAATAATGATAACCATGAAACTTGTCATCATGATTTTAATTTTCACTCTCATGATAGTTATTTTGTTGAGTTTGCTCCCACTACTATTGATGAGAAGAAATTTTCTTATGTGAAGAGTAATAAGTTTTCTATGCTTTTGTGTCATGTAAAGAATGCTTTATGTGATGGTTATATTGTTGAATTTCTTCATTATGCTACTGAAAATTATTATGAGGGATGAACTTATGCTTATAGGAATAGCAATAATATCAAGTTTCCTCTCTATATGTTTAAAATCTTGAAGTTGTGCTTGTTTAGCCTTGCTATGCTAGTTGATTCTTGTTCCCATAAATTGTTCGATCACAAAATCCCTATGCATAGGAAGTGGGTTAGACTTAAATGTGCTTGCCATGTGCTTCATGATGCTCTGTTTGTGTTTCAATTCTTATCTTTTATGCGAGCATCATTGAAATCATCATGCCTAGTTAAAAGGAATTGAAGAAAAGCGCTTGTTGGGAGACAACCCAACACTTTTACCTACTGTTTTTTTGTGTGTTAACATGATTAGGCTACTGTAGTAATCATGTTTTATTGCTTTTGTTTCAATAAAGTGCCAAGTAAGACCTTTGGGATGGCTTACAGTGATAGTTGATTTGATCTTGCTGAAAGACAGAAACTTTTGCGCTCAGGAAAACAATTCTAATTTTTAAAAAAAGCATGATAAAATGATGATTATTTTTGCAGAATATTAATAGACAAATTTCCCAGGCTTTCCTATTTTTTCATAATGTTTGGAGCAGTAGAAATATGGTTGGAGTATAGATTACTATAGACTGTTCTGTTTTTGACAGGTTCTGTTTTCAATGCATAGTTTGCTTGTTTTCTAGTTTTTATGGCTTATATTGCTCAATATAAATTGTGGAAATGATATGCTAAAGTAGGCATTGTGTGGAAACAATTATGAATCTTGTCTTTGACAGTACCAAAGTGAAATGGTTTGCTCTTTATCATACTAACCTATCTCACAAAGTTCCGTTAAGTTCTGTGTGATTGAAGATTTCAAGTTTTGGGTGAGATGTCGATATGAGAAGAATAAGGAGTGAAAATACCCTAAGATTGGGGATGCCCAAGGCACCCCAAGGTAATATTCAAGGAAGATCCAAGCAACTAAGCTTGGGGATGCCCCGGAAGGCATCCCCTCTTTCCTCTCCAACATTATCAGTAACCTCACTTGGAGCTATGTTTTCATTCGTTACATGGCATGTGTTTTGCTTGGAGCATCATTTTCTTTTGTTAGGATTTTCTTGACGTTATTTAGAATAATTTTTTGCATCTTTTATTTCAATAAAAGTGGCAATGATAGCCTTTGACATGCTAATTTTGCAAGTATACATGTTGCAGTTTGAAAACAGAAAGTTTACCGCTGTTGCATAAATTCCCTAGAAAATTCAGAATGCGGTAAAATGTTGAATTTTTTTGCAAAATTAGCTATGATAAATTTTATACAGTGTGGTATTTTTTTTATAATTTTTGTATATTAAGAAGTATTGATAAGACTGTACTGTTTTGGCAGATTGCTGTTATGTTTGCATATGTTTGCTTGTTTAATGATTCTATTTGAGTATAGGAGTATTAAATATGCAGAGGCATTTAGTATGCAATGTTGAATACTAATTTTAGTGATTTGACACAGTAGATAATGATAAGGTTTTTGCATTGGTCTATACTAACTTATCTCACGAGTCCTTATTGAGTTTTGTGTGGATGAAACTTTTGAGATTTAGGAAAACCGTGATATGAGAAGAATTAAGGAGACACAAAAGCTCAAGCTTGGGGATGACCAAGGCATCCCAAGATAATATTTCAAGAAGTCTCAATCATCTAAGCTTGGGATGCCCCGGTAAGCATCCCACCTTTCTTCTTCAACAAAGTATCGGTTGAGCCTAAGTTTCTGCATCTTCACATTATGTGTGCTATTCTTGGAATGTCATTTTATTTTGTTTTGCTTGATGTTTTAATAAAATGATTAGATATGGAAGTTTTTTTAATATGAGAGAGTCCTCAAATAGCTACCTATTTACTTAACTACTCGCTTGATCTTCACTTATATCTTTTTTGGAGTAGCTTGTCATTTACTCTTGTTTTTCACTTATATCCTATGAGTGAATTGAATAAATTGAATGTCATGGAGTTGAAATCATATCATTCCTAGTGGTAGCCTCACATTAGGTTTAGAAAGTGAAATCTTTTAAGGCTTGACAATCACAATATTGGCCATACAAGTAATTCACGAATAATTAGTATAAGGAAGAGAACTTTCACATGCAAATACACCATCATGGAAATCTTTTGTGATTGTGAGCCCCCATCAAAATATTATATGCCAAAATTGTTGACGTTGGACAAGGAAGACAACGTAATGGTTTATGTTTGTTCATATTCACATAGTAGTTATATTGTCATAGATCCTTCAACATGTGGTGCTTGGGCCCCATCTTTGCTAGCCAAAAATTCCGCACCAAATAGAGATACTACTTGTGCATCCAAAAACCCTTAAACCCATATCTTATTTTCAAGAGTCCACCATATCTACCTAAGGATTGAGCAAGATCCTTCAAGTAAGTTGTCATCGGTGCAATAAATCAATAAAACTTGCTTCTAAAAAGGCTTAGATCATTTAGTGTAAGAGAAAATTGAGCGTTGTACAAACATGTGATGACAAAGAATAAAAGCGACAGACTGCATAATAAAGGTTGCTATCATAAGGGGCAATATAACATGACGTTCTTTTGCACTAAGGGGTTGAGCATACAAACAAATAAGTGCATGGCAACCTCTGCATCCCTCTGTGAAGGGCCTATCTTTTACTTTTATGTATTTACTTTTATGCAAAGAGTCAAAGTTCTACTCTCTATTCCTTTTTATTTTTCTCTTTTGGTAAGAATCATCTGGTGAGGAAAGATCTAGGCACATATATCTAGTTGGATATGGGTGGCATGAGTTATTATTGTTGACATCACCCTTGAGGTGAATACGTTGGGAGGCAAAACAATAAGCCCCTATCTTTCTATGTGTCCGGTTGAAATGTTTTGCTCATGTGTATGTGGTGAGTGTTAGCAATCATAGAAGACTATATGATGGTTGAGTATGTGGAGCTCTTACTTAAACTCGGTTGAATAAGTTGAATTACAATTGCTTGGTGATTGAGAATATAGGTTGTTGAGTTTCAAGAGAATTCGTTGTTTGAACCTTAACATGTGAATTGGTTGCTACTTTAACATGAGTAGTTTTATAGAAAGAATTGATGTTATTATGCTAGGAAAAGTGATTGAAATTATCATCAATCAAACTTGTGCACTTTGCTAGCATTCACACTTCATAAATTATTTCTTTTATCATTTACCTACTCGAGGACGAGTAGGAATTAAGCTTGGGGATACTGATACGTCTCCAACGTATCTATAATTTATGAAGTATTCATGCCATGTTTACAACAATTTTATATGGTTTTGGTATGATTTGCATGGAACTAACCCAGACTGATGTTGTTTTCAGCAGAACTGTCGTGGTGTTGTTTTTTGTGCAGAAATGAAAGTTCTCCAAATGAGCTGAAACTTCTTGACGATTTTTTTGGAACAAAAGAGACCCCTGAAGCTTCGTGGGAGGACCAGAAGGTGAAGGAGTAGAGCACAAGACAACGGGGTGCGCCTGGGCCCTTACCCGTGCCCCGGTGGGTTGTGCTCACCTCAAGGACCCTCTTCGCATGAAACTAATATCGAAAAATCCTACAAATAGAGAAACCATCAGAAATAACCCTAGATCAGAAGTTCCACCGCCGCAAGGCTCTGTAGCCACTGAAAAACAATCTAGACCCCGTTCCGGCACCCTACTGGAGGAGGGAATCATCTCCGGTGGCCATCTTCATCATCCCGGCGGCCACCACGATGAGGACGGAGTAGTCCACGCTCGGGGCTGAGGGTTCGTACCAGTAGCTATGTGTTTAATCTCTCTCTCTCTCTCTCTCGTGTTCTTGAGATGTCATGATCTTGATGTATTGCGGGCTTTGTTAATATAGTCGGATCATATGGTGTTTTCCCCTCCCTATCTTGTTGTGATGAATTGAGTTATTCCCTTTGAGATTTCGTTGTTATCGGATTGAATACTTTATGGATTTGAGAACACTTGATATATGTCTTGCAATTGAATACGCGTGGTGACAATGGGGTATCGTATTGATTCACTTGATATATGTTTTGGCACTCAACTCGCAGATTCCCGAGGTGACATTGGGGTGATTTATGCATAGGGGTTGATGCACATTCTTGTCTTTGTTTCTCCGGTAGAAATCTTGGGGTACTCTTTAAAGTTCTTTGTGTTGGATTGAGTATTATGAATATGAATTTGCTTTGGTGTTATTTTAGTACGAACTCTAGGATAGATCGAACGGAAAGAATAGCTTTGTGTTATTTTAGTACAAACTCTTGATAGATTGAATGGAAAGAATATCTTTGAGGTGGTTTCGTACCCTACAAACAATTTATTCTTATGTTCTCCGCTAGATAGGAACTTTGGGGTGATTCTTTATCGCACTTTGAGGGTGGTTATATGATCCAATTATATTAGCATTGTTGAGAGATTGCACTAGCGAAAGTACGGACTCTAGGCCTCATTTTCAAGCATTGCAATACTGTTTTTGTGCCCGTTTACTATTCGCTACCTTGCTGTTTTTATTTATTCAGATTATAAAAATATATTTCTGCCATCCATATTACACTTTTATCACCATATCTTCGCCGAACTAGTGCACCTATGGAAATTGCCATTGTATTGGGTGTGTTGGGGACACACGAGATTTCTTGTATTTGATTGCGGGGTTGCTTGAGAGAGACCATCTTCATCCCACGCCTCCCACGGTTTGATAAAACTTAGGTCATCCACTTGAGGGAACATTGCTACTGTCCTACAAAACTCTGCGCTTGGAGACCTAACACAAGTCTACAAGAATAAAGTTGCGTAGTAGACATCAGATTCCCAGTCCCGAAATGAAAAATGAATTCACTTTATGTTGTGAAATAATAAATTCCTTGGAAAGTGCTGGCATGGAAGGCACCCGTGGATATGGTTAGCCATGGAAAGTGAAAGTACGGTGGAAAAAGGAATAAACTTTAATTTCTGTTTGGGAACCGCCTATGATATATCTAGCATGGGAAGTGTTGGGAACTCTAAGTCGTTTTCGTTGGTGGGAAGGACACACCTCCCAAAATGTTTTTATCTCTAAGTTTTTCGCGATGAGCCCCGGCACCTCTACAAATCCCTACTTCCCTCTGCGAAGGGCCTTTCTTTTACTTTATGCAATTTTTATTTTGAATTTGAGTCTCTATCTTCTCTTATAAAAGCACCAACTAGGAGGCACTGATCATACTTGAGTATTGAGTGTAGTTTATATGCGAGTGTATTTCATGAGTGGATCAATGATTGAGCATGATGGGCTAGGGATAGCTTACTTTAGCGTTGATATATTGAAATACATGCTTTCTTGTTGATATATGCTTGAGTATTTAAGTTATCATGTCAAAACTAGACTATTGCTTTGAACAAAATAGAAGTCCAAATGTCCATGCTATAAAGAAAAGAAATATGAGATGACATGTTAGGCAGCATTCCACATCAAAAATTATGTTTTTATCACTTACCTACTCGAGGACGAGCAAGAGTTAAGCTTGGAGATGCTGATACGTCTCCAACGTATCTATAATTTTTGATTGTTTCATGTTGTTATATTATCAATCTTGGATGTTTTATAATCATTTTGTAGTCATTTTATATCATTTTTTGGTACTAACCTATTGACATTGTGCCAAGTGCCAGTTGTTTTCTGCATGTTTTTTACATCTCAGGAAATCAATACCAAACAGATTCCAAATGCAACGAAACTTTACGGAGATTTTTTACGGACCAGAAGACACCCAATGGGTCAAGACAGTGCTTGGAGTGCTCCGATAGGAGCACAACCCACCAATGCGCGACTGGAGGCCCAGGCTAAAGGAAATATGCCCTAGAGGCAATAATCAAGTTGTTATTTATATTTCCTTATATCATGATAAATGTTTATTATTCATGCTAGAATTGTATTAACCGCAAACTTAGTACATGTGTGAATACATAGACAAATAGAGTGTCCCTAGTATGCCTCTACTTGACTAGCTTGCTAATCAAAGATGGTTAAGTTTCCTAGCCATAGACATGTGTTGTCATTTGATGAACGGGATCACATCATTAGAGAATGATGTGATGGACAAGACCCATCCGTTAGCTTAGCATAATGATCGTTTAGTTTTTCTGCTATTGCTTTCTTCATGACTTATACATGTTCCTCAGACTATGAGATTATGCAACTCCCGAATACCGGAGGAACACCTTGTGTGCTATCATATGTCACAATGTAACTGGGTGATTATAAATATGCTCTACAGGTGTCTCTGATGGTGTTTGTTGAGTTTGCATAGATCAAGATTAGGATTTGTCACTCCATTATCGGAGAGGTATCTCTGGGCCCTCTCGGTAATGCACATGACTATGAGCCTTGCAAGCAATCTGTCTAATGAAATTAGCCACGGGATGATGCATTACGGAACGAGTAAAGGGAATTGTCGGTGACGAGATTGAACTAGGTATGATGATACCGACGATCGAATCTCGAGCAAGTAACATACCGATGACAAAGGGAACAATGTATATTGTTATGTGGTTTGACCGATAAAGATCTTCGTAGAATATGTCGGAGCCAATATGAGCATCCAGGTTCCGCTATTGGTTATTGATCGGAGATATGTCTCGGTCATGTCTACATAGTTCTCGAACCCGTAGGGTCCACACGCTTAATGTTCGATGACGATTTGTATTATGAGTTTCGTGTTTTGATGAACCGAAGTTTGTTCAGAGTCCCGAATGAGATCACGGACATGATGAGGAGTCTCCGAATTGTTGAGATATAAAGATTGATATATTGGAAGGTTATGTTTGGACACCGGAATGGTTTCGGATAGGTTTGGGCATTTTCCGGAGTACTAGGGGGTTATCGGAACCCCCCGGGGGATTAATGGGCCACAATGGGCCTTAGTGGAGAAGTGAGAGGGCCGGCCAGAGGTGGCGCCCCCCCTTGCCCAGTACGAATTGGATAAGGGGAGGGGCGGCGCCCCCCCTCCTTCCTTCTCTTCTCTCCTCTTTCCCTTCTTCTCCTACTTGGACTCGGAAGGGGGAGCGAATCCTACTTGGACTAGGAGTCCAAGTAGGACTTGCCCCTGGCGCACCCCCTCCTAGGGCCGGCCTCCTCTCCTCCCCCTTTATATACGTGGGGAGGGGGCACCCCAAAGACACACAAGTTGATCTTTTAGACATGTGCGGTGCCCCCCTCCACAGTTACACACCTCGGTCATATCGTTGTAGTGCTTAGGCGAAGCCCTGCGTTGGTAACTTCATCATCACTGTCACCACGTCGTCGTGCTGATAGAACTCTCCCTCGGCCTCAACTGGATCAAGAGTTCGAGGGACGTCATCGAGCTGAACGTGTGTTGATCGCGGAGGTGCCATGCGTTCGGTACTTGGATCGGTTGGATCACGCAGACGTTCGGCTACATTAACTGTGTTACTAAACGCTTCCGCTTTCGGTCTACGAGGGTACGTAGACACACTCTCCTCTCTTGTTGCTATGCATCTCCTAGATAGATCTTGCGTGATCGTAGGTAAATTTTTTGAAATACTGCGTTCCCCAATAGTGGCATCCGAGCCAGGTCTATGCGTAGATGTTATATGCACGAGTAGAACACAAAGAGTTGTGGGCGATAATAGTCATACTACTTACCAGCAATGTATTACTTTGATTCGGAGGTATTGTTGGATAAAGCGGCCCAGACCAACATTACATGACTGTGTTCATGAGACTGGTTCTACCGACGTGCTTCGCACATAGGTGGCTAGTGGGTGTCTGTTTCTCCAGCTTTAGTTGAATCGAGTTTGACTATGCCCCGTCCTTATTGAAGGTTAAAACAGCACACTTGACGAAAAATCGTTGTGGTTTTGATGGGTAGGTAAGAACGGTTCTTGCTTGAAGCCCGTAGCAGCCACGTAAAACTTGCAACAACAAAGTAGAGGACGTCTAACTTGTTTTTGCAGGGCATGTTGTGATGTGATATGGTCAAGACGTGATAATATAAATTGTTGTATGAGATGATCATGTTTTGTAACAGTTATCGGCAACTAGCAGGAGACATATGGTTGTCGCTTTATTCTATGAAATGCAATTGCCAAGTAATTTCTTTACTTTATCACTAAGCGTTAGTGATAGTCGTAGAAGCAATAGTTGATGAGATGACAACTATGCTATGATGGAGATCAAGGTGTCAAGCTGGTGATGATGGTGATCATGACGATGCTTTGGAGATGGAGATCAAAGGCACAAGATGATGATGGCCATATCATATCACTTATTTTGATTGCATGTGATGTTTATCCTTTATGCATCTTATTTTGCTTAGTACGGCGGTAGCATTATAAGATGATCTCTCACTAAATTTCAAGGTATAAGTGTTCTCCTTGAGTATGCACTGTTGCTACAGTTCGTCGTGCCAAAACACCATGTGATGATCGGGTGTGATAAGCTCTAGTTCACATACAACTGGTGCAAGCCACTTTTGCACACGCAGAATACTCAGGTTAAACTTGACGAGCCTAGCATATGCAGATATGGCCTCGGAACACTGAGACCGAAAGGTCGAGCGTGAATCATATAGTAGATATGATCAACATACTGATGTTCACCACTGAAAACTTCTCCATCTCACGTGATGATTGGACATGGTTTAGTTGATATGGACCACATGATCATTTATATGACTTGAGAGATGTCTATCTAACTGGGAGTTCTTAAGTAATATGATAAAATGAACTTTAATTTATCATGAACTTAGTACCTGATAGTATTTTGCATGTCTATGTTGTTGTAGATAATGGCCCGTGCTACTGTTCATTTGAATTTAATGCGTTCCTAGAGAAAGCCAAGTGGAAAGATGATGGTAGAAACTACACGGACTGGGTCCGTAACTTGAGGATTATCCTCATTGCTGCACAGAAGAATTACGTCATGGAAGCACCGCTAGGTGCAAAGCCCACTTCAGGAGAAACACCAGATGTTTTGAACGTTTGGAAGAGCAAAGCTGATGACTACTTGATAGTTCAGTGTGCCATGCTTTACGGCTTAGAATCTGGACTTCAATGGCATTTTGAACGTCGTGGAGCATATGAGATGTTCCAGGAGTTGAAGTTAATATTTCAAGCAAATGCCCGAATTGAGAGATATGAAGTCTCCAATAAGTTCTATAGATGCAAGATGGAGGAGAATATTTCTGTTAGTGAACATATACTCAGAATGTCTGGGTACCACAACCACTTGACTCAACTGGGAGTTAATCTTCCTGATGATAGTGTCATTGACAGAGTTCTTCAATCACTGCCACCAAGCTACAAAAGCTTCGTGATGAACTATAATATGACAGGGATGGATAAGACAATTCCGAGCTCTTCACAATGCTAAAGGCCGCGGAGGTAGAAATCAAGAAGGAGCACCAAGTGTTGATGGTCAACAAGACCACTAGTTTCAAGAAGAAGGGCAAAGGGAAGAAGGGGAACTTCAAGAAGAACGGCAAGCAAGTTGCTGCTCAAGTGAAGAAGCCCAAGTCTGGACCTAAGCCTGAGATTGAGTGCTTCTACTACAAAGGGATTGGTCACTGGAAGCGGACCTGGCCCAAGTATTTGGTGGACAAGAAGGATGGCAAAGGGAAAGATATATTTGATATACATGTTATTGATGTGTACCTTACTAATGCTCGCAGTAGCCCCTGGTTATTTGATACTGGTTCTATTGCTCATATTTGCAACTCAAAATAGGGGCTACGGATTAAGCAAAGATTGAGTAAGGATGAGGTGATGATGCACGTGGGAAATGGTTCCAAAGTCGATGTGATCGCGGTCGGCATGCTACCTCTACATATACCTTCGGGGTTAGTTTTAGACCTGAATAATTGTTATTTGGTGCCAGCGTTAAGCATGAACATTATATCTGGATCTTGTTTGATGTGAGATGGTTATTCATTTAAATCAGAGAATAATGGTTGTTCTATTTATATGAGTAATATCTTTTATGGTCATGCACCCTTAATGAGTGGTCTATTTTTATTGAATCTCGATAGTAGTGATACACATATCCATAGTATTGAAGCCAAAAGATATAAGTTTAATAATGATAGTGCAACTTATTTGTGGCACTACCGTTTAGGTCATATTGGTGTGAAGCGCATGAAGAAACTCCATGCTGATGGGCTTTTGGAATCACTTGATGCTTGCAAACCATGCCTCATGGGCAAGATGACTAAGACTCTGTTCTTTGGAACAATGGAGCGAGCAACAGACTTATTGGAAATAATACATACTGATGTATGCGGTATGGGTATATCTACTTGATGAATAATAAGTCTGAAACATTTGAAAAGTCCAAAGAATTTTAGAGAGAAGTGGAAAATCATCATAACAAGAAAATTAAGTTTCTACGATCTGATCGTGGAGGTGAATATTTGAGTTATGAGTTTGGTCTTCATTTGAAACAATGTGGAATAGTTTCGCAACTCACGCCACCTAGTAAACCACGGCGTAATGGTGTGTCCGAACGTCATAACCGCACTTTATTAGATACGGTGCAATCTATGATGTCTCTTACTGATTTACCGCTATCATTTTGGGGTTATGCTTTAGAGATGGCTGCATTCACGTTAAATAGGGCACCATCGAAATCCGTTGAGACGACAACATATGAACTGTGGTTTGGCAAGAAACCCAAGTTGTCGTTTCTTAAAGTTTGGGGCTTCTATGCTTATGTGAAAAAGCTTCAACCTGATAAGCTTGAACCCAAATCAGAGAAATGTGTCTTCATAGGATACCCAAAGAAGACTGTTGGGTACACCTTCTATCATAGATCCGAAGGCAAGATATTCGTTGCTAAGAATGGATCCTTTCTAGAGAAGGAGTTTCTCTCGGAAGAAGTGAGTGGGAGGAAAGTAGAACTTGATGAGGTAATTGTACCTTCTCCCTTATTGCAAAGTAGTTCATCACAGAAATTAGTTCCAGTGATTCCTACACCAATTAGTGAGGAAGCTAATGATGATGATCATGAAACTTCTGATCAAGTTACTACCAAACCTCGTAGGTCAACCAGAGTAAGACCCGCACCAGAGTGGTACGGTAATCCTGTTCTGGAGGTCATGTTACTTGACCATGACGAACCTACGAACTATGAGGAAGCAATGATGAGCCCAGATTCCGCGAAATGGCTTGAGGCCATGAAATCTGAGATGGGATCCATGTATAAGAACAAAGTATGGACTCTGGTTGACTTGCCCGATGATCGGCAAGCAATAGAGAATAAATGGATCTTCAAGAAGAAGACTGACGCTGACGGTAATGTTACTATCTACAAAGCTCGACTTGTTGCAAAAGGTTTTCGACAAGTTCAAGGAGTTGACTACGATGAGACCTTCTCACCTGTAGCGATGCATAAGTCTATCTGAATCATGTTAGCAATTGCCACATTTTATGATTATGAAATTTGGCAAATGGATGTCAAAACTGTATTCCTTAATGGATATCTTAAAGAAGAGTTGTATATGATGCAACCAAAAGGGTTTGTCGATCCTAAAGGTGCTAACAAAGTGTGAAAGCTCCAGCGATCCATTTATGGACTGGTGCAAGCTTCTCGGAGTTGGAATATACGCTTTGATAGTGTGATCAAAGCATATGGTTTTATACAGACTTTTGGAGAAGCCTCTATTTACAATAAAGTGAGTGGGAGCTCCGTAGCATTTCTGATATTATATGTGGATGATATATTGTTGATCGGAAATGATACTGAATTTTTGAATAGCATAAAAGGATACTCGAATAAGAATTTTTCAATGAAAGACCTTGGTGAAGCTGCTTATATATTGGGCATCAAGATTTATAGTGATAGATCAAGACGCTTAATTGGACTTTCACAAAGCACATACCTTGATAAAGTTTTGAAGAAGTTCAAAATGGATCAGTCAAAGAAAGGGTTCTTTGTCATAGCCCTAGAATTTGCTTGCCATTAGTTGCCTTAAAGCATCCATGCATCATGTTAACTTTTCAATTAAAGTTGAAATGGGGATGTTGAAACCCTAGCACTAAATGAATTCAACTAGGTTCAAATAAACAATATTTTCAATGAACCCAAAATGCCTTTGAAAATGTTCATGATTTTTGATAAAGGTGAAAACCTCTGCCAAAAATGATGCCAATATTTTTAGGCCATTCTGGATTTTTGAATAACGCATATTGTATTTGAATTGGGGCAGTTAAATACTATTAATATTTTAAATGCTCCAACAATTCTGAAAATAGTTAAGGGCCTCTGTAATAATTAACTTAATGCCCACAATTATTTTCAGGATTTATTAAAATTATTTGGGTTATAAACTAAATCAAAACAAAATAACAAGAATAGGAAACAGAACAGAATTTAAGAAAAGACAGAAACCTCACCCGGGCTTCTTACCTGCAGCAGCAGGCCACCTGGCGGCCCAGTTGGCTGGCCCAGCCCAGCCAGCGCTGGCCACCGTCTTCAACCTCCTGCCAGTAGGCAGGAGGGCGTATGCTCGCCGCGCGCCGGCACGCGCCGGCCACCTCCTGCCTCCCTGCCTGTCACCCCATCGCCCTGAGGATGCCATGCCGCCCCGACCTCTCTCCCACTCTCCCCGTGCCTCTTCCCTCTCCTATGCTCTCCCCCTCGCGGCCACCCTGTAACACCCTCGATGCGACTATAGCTCCCACGTGTCGAGGCACGACTTAGAGACATAATCGCATTGAAGGCATATGTCGCAAGTCAGGCAATCATCACAAACATCCCATGTAATATAGATAATAAAAGGGATAACATAGTTGGCTTGCACTCGCCACGTCAATCAAGTACATGAATAACATTACATCATCCAAACACTCATGGCCCGACTACGGCGCCAAAATAAAAGATAACCCAACATGCGACACGGTCCCGATCACCCCCAACTGGGCACCACTACTGATCATCAGGAAAAGAAACATAGTAACATTGAGAGTCCTCGTCGAACTCCCACTTGAGCTCGAGCGTGTCACCTGGAGCGGAATCATCAGGCCCTGCATCTGGTGTAATAGTAATCTGTGAGCCACAGGGACTTAGCAATCTCGCACCCTCGTGATCAAGACTATTTAAGCTTATAGGTAAGGCAAGGTAAAAGTATATGTGGAGCTGCAGCAAGTGACTGGCATATATGGTGGCTAACTTATTCGCAAAAGAGAGCGAGAAGAGGAGGCAAGGCGCGAGCGAGAAACTAGAGGACAACCTGCGCAAGCATTACACCAACACCGTGTTCACTTCCCGGACTCCGCCGAGAAGAGGCCATCACGGTAACACACTCAGTTGATTCATTTTAATTAAGTTAAGGTTCAAGTTATCTACAACCGGACATTAACAAATTCCCATCTGCCCATAACCGTGGGCACGGCTTTCGAAAGTTCAAATCCCTGCAGGGGAGTCCCAACTTCTCCCATGACAAGCTCTCACGATCAACGAAGGAATAGACCTCCTCCCAAGACGTTCCAATCAGACTCGGTATCTCGGTTCTTCAAGACACTTCGACAGGTTAAAACAAGACCAGCAACACCGCCCGAATGTGCCGACAAATCCCGATAGGAGCTGCACGTATCTCGTTCTCAGGGCACACTCAGATAGGTCAAGCTACGAGTAAAACCAACCCTCGAGTTTCCCCAAGGTGGCCCCGCAGGCTGCCTGGTTCGGACCAACACTCAGAGGAGCACTGGCCCGGGGGGGTTTAAATAAGATGACCCTCGGGCTCCGGAAACCCAAGGGAAAAAGTGGCTAGGTGGCAAATGGTAAAACCACGGTTGGGCATTGCTGGAAAAGCTTTAATCAAGGCAAACTATCAAGGGGTTCCCATTATAACCCAACCGCATAAGGAACGCAAAATCCGGGAACATAACACCGATATGACGGAAACTAGGGCGGCAAGAGTGGAACAAAACACTAGGCGAGAGGCCGAGCCTTCCACCCTTTCCCAAGTATATAGATGCATTAAGATAACATGTCAAAATAATGATATCCCAACAAGTGAATAAATGTTCCAACAAGGAACGGCCTCCAATCTTCACCTGCAACTAGCAACGCTATAAGAGGGGCTGAGCAAAGCGATAACATAGCCAATCAATGGTTTACTAGGACATGGTGGGTTAGAGGTTTGACATGGTAGTTTGGGAGGCTTGAAAGCAAGTGGTAGGCATCGTAGCATTGGCATAGCAAAAGAGCGAGCAAATCTAGCATAGCAAAGATAGTAGTGATTTCGAGGGTATGATCATCTTGCCTGCAAAGTTGTCAGAGTTGACTAGATCCTCGAAAGCAACCTCAACGAGCTCCTCGTTAGCGAACTCGTCTCCCGGCTCTACCCAAACAAGACAAACAAGCAACAAGGACACAATCAACCACGTGCAAGGATCAAACAATATGATGCAAACATGGTATGCTATGCGGGATGCGATGCGGGGTGCATATGCAAGATTTGACAAGGGATGCATGAACCTGGCCTCAACTTGGAAATCCAAGTGTGCCACTGGAAAGATGAGATGAAATCGCTTGAAAACGATATAAAGAACACCGGAATCGGAGTTACGGTTTGGAAATGGCAAGCAAAAACAAATATGACACCGGTCTGCGATTTACAGCAAGTAGCCATCTAAACGCAATGAGATGAACATGCTACAGCACTCAAACATGGCATCAAAATACATGGCAGGGATGTACTCAAGATGCTTAACAAAAGTCTAGCACTAAGCTACGGCCAATTCATCCATTAACAGGTTCAAACAAGCATGGCAAAAATGCATATGGCAAACAGATTTCAGACTTTGTGAAATTAACACTTGTCTGGAATTTCAGATCAAGTAGCCCTCTTCGGAGCAACAAAAGTACATGCTACAGGACCTGAACATGGAAAAGTAAAGCATGGCATGGAGCTACTCAAAGAGCTTAACAAAAGTCCCTTAGTGACCTTGAGCCAAAAGGGATCAGAAAATACAATTGTAAGCATGTGAACATAGCAAAAACATAATCAGTTTTCAGGCTTAGTGAAAACTGGCACATGCTGAAAACAGATATCAAGTAGGCATGTTTACGAGCTCGATGCACTCACTATGGAGCAAGTCATGACAATATAAGCATACATCCATCAACAACACACAAAAAGCAAGCTAGACATGGCAAGAACAATAACATACATGCACGGATCAACTATAACATCATTGGCAAAATTGCAAACAAGTTGACAATCTGCCTAGATTCACAAAGTAGCAAAAGTAGAGCTCGATTGACTCAAGCTAGGGTGCTCCATAATTGCAAACAAATACATGGATGGATAGAGCACTACAAGATTAACAAAACATCCTTACTGATCATCCTCAAAAGAGGCACGAATCACTAGGAAACAACAAGAACATATGGCCATATGAAATAAACAGGTCAAGGACTTAGTGGAAATGCTAAGTCCCTGAAAACAGAATTACCAAGTGCACCACTTTGCAAGCTTGTGCTAGCCACCACACACATCACAAAAATACATGTGTTGCACCTATGGAAAGATGGCAAAACCCTTAACAAAACATATGTAGAGCTCATGGGCATAACATGCACACAATAATCATGGCAAAAATGACAAATGTCTAAATGGAGCAGCAGATCTGACAATTATCTCAAGTAGCCCTCTTCTAACAGCATTTCGGGCATCAAGATGAACTCAAATGAAAATGATGCAATGGAATGAAATGATGTACTCTCTGAGATGAACATTTTGATATGCTATACGCCCAAAACGGAGATACGGATGCAAAGTTACGATGCTATGAACATGGGTACTTGGACTAGGGTTAGGAACAAAAGTCAACCCTCGAGATATTTCAGATCTGGATCTGGCCGAGCACGGAAATCGAGGACCGCCGGGGTTTCGCCGGAGTTCGTCGGGGAGGACGCTGGCGAGGAGGAGGATGGCGCGGGGCGGCGCCGTGGCCTGGGGCGGCGGAGTCGGCGACCTGCGGCGGCGGATGGCGGGAGCAGCGCGGCAGGGCAGCGCCTGAACCAGTGCGGGGGGCGGCGGCCGGAGATGACCCGCGACGGCGGCGCGGCGGCCGGAGGTGACCGGCCCCGAGGAAGAGGCGGCGGGGCGCTCGGGCGCAGGCGCGGGGCGCTCGGGCCCGCGGGGGCTCTTCCCGGGCCGAGCGGGCCGGTGCGGTCGGTGGAGAAGTGGGGCTGCGCGCGGGCGAATGGGAGACGGACACGTGGCGGCGGCGGCTGCTGGGTCGGACGTGTCCGGCTCGAGCGGACGCGTCCGGCGGCGAGAGGTGGGAGGCAACTAGGGTTTCACTCGTGATTTCGAATGGGGAGATATTTATAGGCATAGAGGGAGCTAGGAGAGTCCAAATGAGGTGCGGTTTTCGGCCACGCGATCGTGATCGGACGCTCTAGATGAAGGAGAGGGTTTTGGTGGGTTTTGGGCCAAATTGGAGGGGTGTTGGGCTGCAACACACACGAGGCCTTTTCGGTCCCTTGGTTAACCGTTGGAGTATCAAACGAAGTCCAAATGATACAAAACTTGACAGGCGGTCTACGGGTAGTAAACCAAGGCCGCTTGGCAAGTCTCGGTCCAATCCGGAAATGTTTAATCCCCACACACGAAAGAAAGGTAGAAATGACCACCGGAGGAGAACGAAGCACCGGAATGCAAAACGGACAACGGGGAAAATGCTCGAATGCATGAGATGAACACGTATGAAAATGCAATGCACATGATGATATGATATGAGATGCATGACAACGATAACAACACACGGAGACAAAAACCTGAACCCGAGAAAATAAAATAACTTAACGCCGGAAACGGCAAGAGTTGGAGTACAAATTGGGAAAGCCATATCCGGGGTGTTACACACCCGAACGCAGCCGTCCCCGCCGCTCACCACCACCGCGGCCACCGCACTCCCCACGCCCTGCCACAGTGCCAAATCGCTCCGCCGCAACACCCTCGCCCTCCCCACCGAGCCATGCTTCACCGGAGGCCCTGCATCGCCGCCATCGGGTCGTCTTCAACCTTGGTACCCGCGGGACGCCGTTCATCGATTCGCCTCGCTCCGGTCGCCCCCGAGCCCACTGATCTGCTCATCGACCTCCCTGTGAGCTCCGCCGCTTTTCCCCTCTTCTTTCCCGCGCGTTTGCACCCTCTAGGCCATAGTTCCACCATGGCCGAAGCTCGCCTCCGCACGAGCTTGTCGCCAGCGTCGCTCCGGCGACCATTTGGTCATCCCGTGCTACCCAACATGCTTGTCGCATCGCGTAGTGCCTCGCTAGCGCCTCAGTTTCCGCGTTTGCACGCCGCAGCCCCAACCCCGCACATGGCCGAGCTCCGGCCGCCGCCACGGGCTCGCCTCCGACGAGCTCCGGACACCCGGCGACCCATAACCCAGGCCAGTCGACGCAGCGCACTTCCAGGAGCACGTAGGACCAAACCAAGCTCGAAACCGTGGCCTACAGCTCGATTCCGGCGTGCCTCCGCCGTCGGTTGAGGTCGCCGGCGGCTAAACCCTATTTAGCTGACGTGGCAACTTTTAGATTAGGCTCTAATCAAACACTAGTCACTGACGTGTGGGCCCCATGCCACTAACTAAACTAGGATTAGTATTAGTTTAACACTTACTAACTTTAGTTAGTTAACTAACTACTGACCAGTGGGTCCCACTGGTCAGGTTTGACCTGGACCGCGTCTGTTGACCAGATGACATCAGCATGATGCAAGGCTGACGCAGTAAATGCTTTTCTGTATTTTAAAGAAATCTAAATGATTTATTTATTTTCAGAAAATATCCTAAACTTCTAAAAATCATAGAAAATCAACCATAACTCCAAATGAAATAATTTATACATGAAAAATGATCAGAAAAATACAATTTATCCATTGGTACTGGTTCATGCATGATAGAGCAACTTAACCTTACTGTTTAGCTCAAAACATGTTAATGCACTTTATAAACCCATAACTTGGTTTTGTATTTGAATCTTTGATTCAAATGAGCTCAAACCACCCTGGTTGTAGATGCATTAACCCAACACACTCATTTTGCCATGTCATATTCATGCATCATATTGTTGCATTGCATTGATTGTAGTTTCCCTCTGTTGCCGGTAATTGTTCCCCCTCGGTAGACGTATGTTTCGACGATGTGATCAATGACACCGATGAAGAGCTATATCATCTTCGGAAGTGCCAGGCAAGCAAAAACCCCTTGTTCATTTCGATACAATCCCACTCTCTCGCTCCTGCTCTCTTTTACTGCATTAGGACAACAACGATTCAACTGTTACATGCTGCGGTAGTTGAACCCTTTTCCTCTGCATGACCTGTCATTGCCATAGTAAATAGATGAAACCCACTAGCATGAGTAAGAGTTCTTTGAGCCCTGATGTGCCTACTCATTCATGCTTGTTTGTCATGCCTGCTATTGCATAGAGTTGTGTCAGGTCTGATTCATCGGGGATGAATCGGAGGTGTGTGAACATGTCCTACTGTGTGTGAGCTAAGTGTGTGAACACGATTTGGTAAAGGTAGCGGTGAGAGGCCATGTAGGAGTACCTGGTGGGTTGTCTCATTGAAACTGTCCTCAGGAACTGAGTTCTGTGTCTGTGATCCATGAACAGCTACTACCACTCATTGGGATCCTTAATTGACCCTCTCGGCTTCTTAATCACCCTAGTACTCTGTCCAGGAGTTGCAACTAGTTTTTGGTGTTTGTAGGTTATGTGTTGGCGGCCGTGCGTAGCGCTGACCCTAGGGGTGGGCTATGATGCGGTACATACACCGTGGCACGGTGTACCGGGCACCCGTTTGGTGTCTCGGGAACCCTGTTCACATCGTTCGGGGCCGTATGTGGAAACCTCGGCCGGACTCCCTGCGGATGGAACCTGGATAGGCGATAAACCTGGACTAGAGACTTGAGTGTTTAGGTAGGCCGTGGCCGACACCCTCGCCAGGCTTCCGCTTGAAGGTTGCTGAGATACATGACGTCTACATGGTGATAACTGGTGGGAGTGTGTGTGAAGAAGTACACCCCTGCAGGGTTATCATTATCTATTCGAATAACCGGATTCCTCGGATATGGAAACTTGGACCCCTTGCATAGTTCATAGACAAGTGAAAGTGGATACTCTAAAACTCTCAAGATAAGTGTGAGTGCTATGGATGGCCTTCTCGTAGGGAGACAGGAGCGGATCCATAGTGGTGTATTGAATGGTGAATATGTGGACTCGTGTGCCCCACCTCAAAAGAGTTGCTTGCAGTCGTAGTTCAGGTTAGCCACTGAGTCAAAGCTGGCTTGCTACAGTTAAACTCCACCACCACCCCTTGTTGATACTGATGCATATGTAGCTAGTTCTGATGTAAGTCTTGCTGAGTACTTTTCTACTCACGTTTGCTTAATTTATGTTTTGCAGAGAGACTTCGGTCTCGCTAGTAGTTCCGCGTGGACTTCGACATTTAGCTTGATACCGCAGCTACGATCTTGTGCCCAAGGCAGGATCTGGTAGATAGTCAGGCTTCTTAGCCTTTTCATTTGTAGATGTCTGTACTCAGACATGTTAAGCTTCCGCATGTGCTTGATTTGTATGCTATGAATGTTGGGTCATGAGACCCATGTTTGTAATATCTCGCTCCTCGGAGCCTAATGAATAAATACTTGAGTCGTAGAGTTATGTTGTGATGCCATGTTGTATTTACACATATCGAGCATATTGTGTGTATGATTGAAATGCTTGGTATGTGTGGGATCCGACAATCTAGTTGTTTATCCTTGGCAGCCTCTCTTATGGGGAAATGTAGTCTAGTGCTTCCATGAGCCATAGTAGTCCGCTATAGCCCGGTTCACCGGAGTCCTGCTAGCCCAGCACTACTGCTCAGGGCACTTGACTGGCCGGCATGTGTTTCACTTCATTCCTGTGTCTGTCCCTTCGGGGAAATGTCACGCGGTGACATCCGGAGTCCTGCCTAGCCTGCTACAGCCCGGGTTCCCGGAGTCCTGTTAGCCCAGTGCTACAGCCCGGATTCACACGTTGATTACCGACATGCTCGATGTGATTCATGTATGCCTGTCCCCATAGGTTGGTGCCGCTTTGGGTTCACGACTAGCCATGTCGGCCCGGGTTCTCTGTCATATGGATGCTAGCGACACTATCATATACGTGAGCCAAAAGGCGCAAACGGTCCCGGGCCATGGTAAGGCGACACCCGTGGGAATACCGTGCGTGAGGCCGCAAAGTGATATGAGGTGTTACCGGCTAGATCGATGTGACTTGGAATTGGGGTCTTGACATTCTTGCCTGTGTTACAAGGTGTGAAGTTGAGTCAGACTCATTGCTCGACCAGTGCAGAAAATAGAGAGAAAATGAAAGTCATTCCCTATGCCTCAGCCATAGGTTCTATCATGTATGCAATGCTGTGTACCAGACCTGATGTGTGCCTTGCTATTAGTTTAGCAGGGAGGTACCAAAGTAATCCAGGAGTGGATCACTAGACAACGGTCAAGAACATCCTGAAATACCTGAAAAGGACTAAGGATATGTTTCTCGTTTATGGAGGTGACAAAGAGCTTGTCGTAAATGGTTACGTCGATGCAAGCTTTGACACCGATCTGGATGACTCTAAGTCACAAACCGGATACGTATTTTTATTGAATGGTGGAGCTATCAGTTGGTGCAGTTCTAAGCAGAGCGTCGTGGTAGCATCTACGTGTGAAGCAGAGTACATAGCTCCTTCGGAAGCAGCAAATGAAGGAGTCTGGATGAAGGAGTTCATATCCGATCTAGGTGTAATACCTAGTGCATCGGGTCCAATGAAAAATATTTTGTGACAATACTGGTGCAATTGCCTTGGCAAAGGAATCCAGATTTCGCAAGAGAAGCAAGCACATCAAGAGACGCTTCAATTCCATCCGCGATCAAGTCAAGGAGGGAGACATAGAGATTTGCAAGATACATACGGATCTGAATGTTGCAGACCCGTTGACTAAGCCTCTCTCACTAGCAAAACATGATCAGCACCAAGACTCCATGGGTGTTAGAATCATTACCATGTAATCTAGATTATTGACTCTAGTGCAAGTGGGAGACTAAAGGAAATATGCCCTAGAGGCAATAATAAAGTTGTTACTTATATTTCCTTATATCATGATAAATGTTTATTATTCATGCTAGAATTGTATTAACCGGAAACTTAGTACATGTGTGAATACATAGACAAACAGAGTGTCTCTAGTATGCCTCTACTTGACTAGCTCGTTAATCAAATATGGTTATGTTTCCTAGCCATAGACATGTGTTGTCATTTGATGAACGGGATCACATCATTAGAGAATGATGTGATGGACAAGACCCATCCGTTAGCTTAGCATAATGATCATTTAGTTTTTCTGCTATTGCTTTCTTCATGACTTATACATGTTCCTCAGACTATGAGATTATGCAACTCCTGAATACTTGAGGAACACCTTGTGTGCTATCAAACATCACAATGTAACTGGGTGATTATAAAGATGCTCTACAGTTGTCTCCTATGGTGTTTGTTGAGTTGGCATAGATCAAGATTAGGATTTGTCACTCCGTGTATCGAAGAGGTATCTCTGGGCCCTCTCAGTAATGCACATCACTATGAGCCTTGCAAGAAATGTGTCTAATGAGATTATCCATGGGATGATGAATTACGAAACGAGTAAAGAGACTTGCCGGTGACGAGATTGAACTATCTATGATGATACCAACGATCGAATCTCTGGCAAGTAACATACCAATGAGAAAGGGAACAACGTATGTTGTTATGCGGTTTGACCGATAAAGATCTTTGTAGAATATGTAGGAGCCAATATGAGCATCCAGGTTCCGCTATTGGTTATTGATCGGAGATATGTCTCAGTCATGTCTACATAGTTCTCGAACCCGTAGGGTCCGCACGCTTAACGTTCGATGACAATTTGTATTATGAGTTTCGTATTTTGATGAACCAAAGTTTGTTCGGAGTCCGGGATGAGATCACGGACATGACGAGGAGTCTCGAAATGGTCAAGACATAAATATTGATATATTGGAAGGTTATGTTTGGACACCGGAATGGTTTCGGATATGTTCGGGTATTTCCGGAGTACCGAGGGGTTACCGGACCCCCCCCCCCCCGGGGGGGGGGGGGAAGTAATGGGCCAACATGGTCCATAGGGGAGAGAAAGGGCAGCCCACAACGGGTGCCCCCCATAGGCAGTCCGAATTGGACGAGGGAAGGGGGTGCAGGCCCCCTTTCCTTCTCCTTTCCCCCTCCGAAAGAAAGGAAAAGGGGGGCCGACTAGGACTAGGAGTCCAAGTCGGTTTCCCCCCCACGGCGCGCCCCTAGGGCCGGCCTCCCCCCTCTCCTCCTTTATATACGAGGGCAGGGGGCACCCCAAAGCACATCAATTGTTCTCTTTGCCGTGTGCGGTGCCCCCCTCCATAGTTTACTCCTCCAGTCATATTGTCGTAGTGCTTAGGCGAAGCCCTGCGCAGATCACATCACCATCACCACGCCATCGTGATGACGAAACTCTCCCTCGACACTTTGCTGGATCAAGAGTTTGAGGGACGTCATCAAGCTGAACGTGTGCAGAACTCGGAGTTGTCGTACATTCGGTGCTTGATCGGTTGGATCACGAAGACGTTCGACTACATCAACCGCATTAAGCTAACGCTTCCGCTTTCGGTCTACGAGGGTACATGTACACACTCTCCTCCTCTCGTTGCTACGCATCTCCTAGATAGATCTTGCGTGATCGCAGGAAATTTTTTGAGATTGCATGCTACGTTCCCCTACAGTGGCATCAGAGCGAGGTCTATGCGTACATGATATGCACGAGTAGAACACAAAGAGTTGTGGGCGATCATAGTCATATTGCTTACCACCAACGTCTTACTTTGATTCGGCGGTATTCTTGGATGAAGCGGCCCGGACCGCGTTCATGAGACCGGTTCCACCGATAGACATGCAACTTGTTTTGCATAAAGGTGGCCGGCGGGTGTCTGTTTCTCCAACTTTAGTTGAATCGAATTTGACCATGGCCAGTCCTTGTTGAAGGTTAAAACATCACAGTTGATGAAAAATCGTTGTGGTTTTGATTCGTAGGTAAGAACGGTTCTTACTAGAAGCCCGCAGCGGCCACGTAAAACTTGCAACAACAAAGTAGAGGACGCCTAACTTGTTTTTGCAGGCCATGTTGTGATGTGATATGGTCAATACATGATGTGATATATTCTGATGTATGAGATGATCATGTTTTGTAAAAGTTATCGGCAACTGGCAGGAGCCTTATGGTTGTTGCTTTATTGTATGAAATGCAATCGCCATGTAATTACTTTACTTTATCACTATGCATTAGCGCTAGTTGTAGAAGCAATAGTTGGCGAGACGACAATGACGCTACAATGGAGATCGTGGTGTCAAGCCGGTGATGATGGAGATCATAATGGTGCTTTGGAGATGGAGATTAAAGGCACAAGATGATGGTGGCCATATCATGTCACATATTTTGATTGCATGTGATGTTTATCTTTTATGCATATTATTTTTCTTAGTACGGTGGTAGCATTATAAGATGATCCATCACTAAATTTCAAGGTATAAGTGTTCTCCCTGAGTATGCACCGTTGCGATAGTTCGTCGTGCCGAGACACCACGTGATAATCGGGTGTGATAAGCTCTACGTTCACATATAATGAGTGCAAGACAGTTTTGCATGTGCAGAATACTCGGGTTAAACTTGATGAGCCTAGCATGTACACACATGGCCTCGGAACACTGAGACCGAAAGGTCGAACGTGAATCATATAGTAGATATGATCAACATAGAGATGTTCACCATTGAAAACTACTCCATCTCATGTGATGATCGGACATGGTTTAGTTGATATGGATCACGTGATTATTTAGATGACTCGAGGGATGTCTATCTAAGTGGGAATTCTTAAGTAATACGATTAATTGAACTTAAATTTATCATGATCTTAGTCCTGATAGTTTTTGCATATCTATGTTGTAGATCAATGGCCCGTGCTACCGTTCCCTTGAATTTTAATGTGTTCCTAGAGAAAGCTAAGTTGAAAGATGATGTGGTAGCAACTACACGGACTGGGTCCGTAACTTGAGGATTATAGTCATTGTTGCACAAAAGAATTACGTCCTTGATGCACCACTAGGTGCAAGGCCTGCTGCAGGAGCAACTCTGGATGTTATGAACGTCTAGCAAGCTAAATCTGATGACTACTCGATAGTTTAGTGTGCCATGCTTTACGGCTTACAATCAGGACTTCAAAGACATTTTGAACGTCATGGAGCATATGAGATGTTCCAGGAGTTGAAGTTAATATTTCAAGCAAATGCCCGAGTTGAGAGATATGAAGTCTTCAACAAGTTCTATAGCTGCAAGATGGAGGAGAACAGTTCTGTCAGTGAACACATACTCAAAATGTCTGGGTACCATAACCACTTGACTCAGCTGGGAGTTAATCTTCCGGATGATAGTGGCATTGACAAAGTTCTTCAATCACTGCCACCAAGCTATAAAGGCTTCGTGATGAACTATAATATGCAAGGGATGAACAAGACGATTCCCGAGTTCTTCGCAATGCTCAAGGCTGCAGAGGTAGAAATCAAGAAGGAGCATCAAGTGTTGATGGTCAACAGACCACTAGTTTCAAGAAAAAGGGCAAAGGAAAGAAGGGGAACTTCAAGAAGAATAGCAAGCAAGTTGCTGCTCCCGGGAAGAAGCCCAAGTCTGGACCTAAGCCTGAAACTGAGTGCTTCTACTACAATGGGACTGGTCACTGGAAGCGGAACAACCCCAAGTATTTGGCGGATAAGAAGGATGGCATAGTGAAAGGTATATTTGATATACATGTTATAGATGTGTACCTTACTAATGCTCGTAGTATCGCCTGGGTATTTGATATTGGTTCTGTTGCTCATATTTGCAACTCGAAACAGGGGCTATGGATTAAACGAAGATTGGCTAAGGACGAGGTGATGATGCGCGTCGGAAATGGTTCCAAGGTCGATGTGATCTCCGTCGGCACGCTACCTCTACATCTGCCTTCGGGATTAGTTTTAGACCTGAATAATTGTTATTTGCTACCAGCGTTGAGCATGAACATTATATCTTATCTTGTTTAATGCGAGATGGTTATTCATTTAAATCAGAGAATAATGGTTGTTCTATTTATATGAGTAATATCTTTTATGGTCATGCACCCTTGATGAGTGGTCTATTTTTGTTGAATCTTGATCATGGTGATACATATATTCATAATATTGATGCCAAAAGATGCAAAGTTAATAATTATAGTGCAACTTATTTGTGGCACTGCCATTTAGGTCATATTGGTGTAAACCGCATGAAGAAACTCCATGCAGATGGGCTTTTGGAATCACTTGATTATGAATCACTTGATGCTTGCGAATCATGCCTCATGAGCAAGATGACTAAGACTCCGTTCTCCAGAACAGTGGAGCGAGCCACTGACTTATTGAATATAATACATACTGATGTATGCGGTCCGACGAGTGTTGAGGCTCGCGGCGGGTATCATTATTTTCTAACCTTCACAGATGATTTGAGTAGATATGGGTATATCTACTTAATGAAACATAAGTCTAAAACATTTTAAAAGTTCAAAGAATTTCAGAGTGGAGTGGAAAATCATCGTAACAAGAAAATAAAGTTTCTATGATTCGATCGTGGAGGCGAATATTTGAGTTACGAGTTTGGTCTTCATTTAAAACAATGTGGAACAGTTTCGCAACTCACGCCACCGTACTTTATTAGATATGGTGCGATCTATGATGCCTCTTACCGATTTACCACTATCGTTCTGGGGTTATGCATTAGAGACAACTGCATTCACGTTAAATAGGGCACCATCTAAATCCGTTGAGACGACGCCGTATGAACTGTGGTTTGGCAAGAAACCTAAGCTATCATTTCTTAAAGTTTGGGGTTGCGATGCTTATGTGTAAAAGCTTCAGCCTAATAAACTCGAACCAAAATTGGAGAAGTGCGTCTTCATAGGATACCCAAAAGAAACTGTTGGGAACACCTTCTATCACAGATCCGAAGGAAAGATATTTGTTGTTAAGAATGGATCATTTATAAGGAGTTTCTATCAAAAGAGTGAGTGGGAGAAAGTAGAACTTGATGAGGTAGTTGTACGTTCTCTCGAATTGGAAAGTAATTCATCACATAAATCAGTTCCACTGATGCCTACACCAATTAGTGAGGAAGTTAATGATGATGATCATGAAACTTCAGATCAAGTTACTACCGAACCTCTTAGGTCAACCAGAGTACGTTCCGCATCAGAGTGGTATGCTAATCCTATTCTGGAAGTCATGTAACTAGACCATGATGAACGTACGAACTATGAGGAAGCGATGATGAGCCTAGATTCCATGAAATGGCTTGAGTCCATGAAATCTGAGATGGGATCCATGCATGAGAACAAAGTATGAACTTTGGTTGACTTGCCCGATGATCGGCAAGCCATGTAAAATAATTGGATCTTCAAGAATAAGACGGGCGCTGATGGTAATTTTATTGTCTACAAAGCTCGGCCTGTTGCGAAAGGTTTTCGACAAGTTCAAGGAGTTGACTACGATGAGACCTTCTCACCGTAGCGATGCTTAAGTCTGTCCGAATCATGTTAGCAATTGCCGCATTTTATGATTATGAAATTTGGCAAATGGATGTCAAAAATGTATTCCTTAATGGATTTCTTAAAGAAGAGTTGTATATGATGCAACCAGAAGGTTTTATCGATCCTAAAGGTGCTAACAAAGTGTTCAATCTCCAGCGATCCATTTATGGACTGGTGCAAGCCTCTCGGAGTTGGAATATACACTTTGATAGTGTGATCAAAGCATATGGTTTTATACAGAATTTTGGAGAAGCCTGTATTTACAAGAAAGTGAGTGGGAGCTCTGTAGCATTTCTAATATTATATGTGGATGACATATTGTTGATTGAGAATGATATAGAATTTATGGATAGTGTAAAAGGATACTTGCATAAGAATTTTTCAATGAAAGACCTCAGTGAAGCTGCTTATATATTGTGCATCAAGATCTATAGAGATAGATCAAGACGCTTAATTAGACTTTCACAAAGCACATACCTTGATAAAGTTTTGAAGAAGTTCAAAATGGACCAGTCAAAGAAAGGGTTCTTGCATGTGTTACAAGGTGTGAAGTTGAGTCACACTCAATGCCTGACCACCACAGAAGATAGAGAGAAATGAAAGTCATTCCCTATGCCTCAGCCATAGGTTCTGTCATGTATGCAATGTTGTGTACCAGACCTGATGTGTGCCTTGTTATAAGTTTAGCAGAGGGTACCAAAGTAATCCAGGAGTGGATAACTGGAAAGCGGTCAGGAACATCCTGAAATACCTCAAAAGGACTAAGGATATGTTTCTCATTTATGGAGGTGACAAAGAGCTTGTCGTAAATGGTTACGTCGATGCTAGCTTTGACACTGATCCGGATGACTCTAAGTCGCAAACCGGATACGTATTTATATTGAATGGTGGGGTTGTCAGTTGGTGCAGTTCCAAGCAGAGCGTCGTGGTGGGATCTACGTGTGAAGCTGAGTACATAGCTGCTTCGGAAGCAGCAAATGAAGTAGTCTGGATGAAAGAGTTCATATCCGATCTAGTGTAATACCTAGCACATCGGGTCCAATGAAAATCTTTTGTGACAATACTAGAGCAATTGCATTAGCGAAGGAATCCAGATTTCACAAGAGAACCAAACACATCAAGAGACGCTTCAACTCCATCCGCAATCAAGTCAAGGAGGGAGACATAGAGATTTGCAAAATACATACGGATCTGAATGTTGCAGACCCATTGACTAAGCCTCTTCCACGAGCAAAACATGATCATCACCAAGACTCCATGCGTGTTAGAATCATTACAATGTAATCTAGATTATAGACTCTAGTGCAAGTGGGAGACTAAAGGAAATATGACCTAGAGGCAATAATAAAGTTGTTATTTATATTTCCTTATATCATGATAAATGTTTATTACTCATGCTAGAATTGTATTAACCAGAAACTTGATATATGTGTGAATGCATAGACAAAACAAAGTGTCCCTCGTTTGCCTCTACTTGACCGGCTCGTTAATCAAAGATGGTTAAGTTTCCCGACCATAGACATGTGTTGTCATTTGATGAACGCGATCACATCATTAGGAGAATGATGTGATGGACAAGACCCATACGTTAGCTTAGCATAATGATTGTTAAGTTTTATTGCTATTGCTTTCTTCATGACTTATACATGTTCCTTTGACTATGAGATTATGCAACTCCCGAATACCGGAGGAACACCTTGTGTGCTAGCAAACGTCACAACATAACTGGGTGATTATAAAGATGCTCTACAGGTGTCTCCGAAGGTGTTTGTTGGGTTGGCATAGATCGAGATTAGGATTTGTCACTCCGAGTATCGGAGAGGTATCTCTGGGCCCTCTCGGTAATGCACATCATGATAAGCCTTGCAAGCAATGTGACTAATGAGTTAGTTGCGGGATGATGTATTACGGAACGAGTAAAGAGACTTGCCGGTAACGAGATTGAACTAGGTATGAAGATACCGACGATGGAATCTCGCGCAACTAACATACCGGTGACAAAGGGAATAACATATGTTGTCATTGCGGTTTGACCGATAAAGATCTTCGTAGAATATGTAGGAACCAATATGAGCATCCAAGTTCTGCTGTTGGTTATTGATCGGAGATGAGTCTCAGTGATGTCTATATAGTTCTCGAACCCATAGGGTCCGCATGCTTAACATTCGGTGACGATTTGTATTATGAGTTATGTGTTTTGGTGACCGAAGATTGTTCGGAGTCCCGGATGAGGTCACAGACAGGGTGAGGAGTCTCAAAATGGTTGAGAGGTAAAGATTGATATATTGGACGATGGTATTCGGACACCAGAATGGTTTCGGAGTGTTTTAGATATTTATCGGAGTACCAAGGGGTTACCGGAACCCCCGGGGAAAGTAATGGGCCAACATGGGCCATCGGGGAGAGAGAGGGCAGCCCACAAGGGGTGGCGCGCGCCCTCCCCCCCCCCCATGGGCATCCGAATTGGACAAGGGGAAGGGGGCGCGGCCCCCCTTTCCTTCCCCTTTTCCCCTCCGAAGGAAAGGAAAAGGGGGGGCGACTAGGACTAGGATTCCAAGTCGGTTCCCCCCCAATGGCGCGCCCCTAGGGCCGGCCTGCTCCCCTCTCCTCCTTTATATACGGGGGCAGGGGCACCCCAAAGCACATCAATTGTTCTCTTAGCCGTGTGCGGTGCTCCCCTCCACAGTTTACTCCTCCAGTTATATTGTCGTAGTGCTTAGGCGAAGCCCTGAGCGGATCACATCACCATCACCATCACCACGCTGTCGTGCTGACAAAACTCTCCCTCGATACTTTGCTGGATCAAGATTTTGCGGGACCTCATCGAGCTGAACGTGTGCAGAACTCGGAGGTGTCGTACGTTCGGTGCTTGATCGATTGGATTGCAAAGACGTTTGACTACATCAACCGCGTTAAGATAACGCTTCCGCTTTCAGTCTACGAGGGTACGTGGACACACTCTCCCCCTCTCGTTGTTATGCATCTCCTAGATAGATCTTGCGTGATCATAGGAAATTTTTTGAAATCGCATGCTATGTTCCCCTACAAAATTTTGATTGTTCCATGCTGTTATATTATCAATCTTGGATGTTTTATAATCATTTTATATCATTTTTTGGTACTAACCTATTGACATAGTGCCAAGTGCCAGTTGCTATTGTCTGCATGTTTTTTACATCACAGGAAATCAATACCGAACAGAGTCCAAATGCAACAACAATTTACGGAGATTTTTTGGGACCAAAAGACACCCAATGGGCCAAGGCAGCGCCTGGGGGTGCTTCGAGGGGAGAACAACCCCCCAAGGCGCGCTAGGGGGCCCAGGCATGCCCTGGTGGGTTGTTCCCACCTCGGGTGCCCCCCGGACCACCTCTTTGCTCTATAAATATCCCTATATTCCAAAAACCTAGGGGAGTCGACGAAAATCAATTC